>NC_132793.1:40594423-40896826 GCF_048418805.1 Vulpes vulpes
TGAGGACTAACTCCTGGATTGGGTCAATGGAGGAAATGGGGACAGCTATTTGGGAGAGTTGTGGAGAAGGAAGCCTGACTACAGTGGATTCAAGAGAAATTAAGAGAAGAAATGGAAGCAAAAGTATAGGCAACTCTTTCAAAGACCTCTGCTCTACAGAGTTGTACAGAGATGGAGTGATAGCTGGCAGGGGAAATGAGGTTAAGGAGAGTGGATGAAGACAGGTAAGAGGAAGGTTTTTTTGTTTTTTTTTTAAGATTTATTTATTTATTTATTCATGAGAGACACACATTGAGAGAGAGAGAGAGAGAGAGAGGCAGAGACACAGGCAGAGGGAGAAGGCTCCATGCAGGGAGCCGACGTGGGACTCCATCCCAGGTCTCCAGGATCACACCCTGGGCCAAAGGCAGGCACTAAACCGCTGAGCCACCCAGGGATCCCCAAGAGGAAGGTTTTGGCATGGTGAGCTGGAAGTCTCCTAATAACATGATAATGTCTATTATTTCATTTTACTTTCCTAGCATATGAACAAGTTACTATAATCTCATTTCCTCATATCCAAATGTAGCTTAATTTCTACCAAAGCCATTGGCTTCCAAATATAGATCAATTTTGATTACAAGTTTTAAGAGACTATTGCATTTCTTCATTATGCTGCATTATATCAACAGGTAATGCCAAGGGCATGGAAATCTTTTGAATTTCAGGAAACTATGGTATTTGTTCCAAGATCTATAACCCAGTCTCTGTTTACCAAGCCCTGTGCTCACGAGGGGGTGTCATTGTCTAATCCTCACCAAGGCATCATAGGATTCTGTAGATCAGCCAATCTTGCTTCTCAAAGCTGGCTCTCGTTCTCTACTCCCCAGAGAGAGGAGGCAAGAAGTGTTCTCTTCCAATTGCCATTCCAGGCATCTATGCATATATTTAGGAGTGTCTCCATCTTAGATCCATGACATTTATGGGGGAAATTATACCCTGAAACTATATGGCAGGATGGCAGTAAATCTAATGAATACATATATGAGGAGAACTAAAATCTCTCCTTCCATTTTCCACATGACCTTGGATAAGGTTCTTGGTCATGTCGACTCAAGCGGCCTGTTTCGGATATGGAGATAGTGGTTTTCGGCACCAGAAATATTTTCAAAGGGCGATCTGCACATTAAAGGTTCTAATTATCCCTCTTCAAGCCAGCAGCATCAGTACTGATTATTAAACAGTTCTATAATCCTAACTGGCCTGAATTTTTTTCAATGCAGTCCTTCAAATTACCCTTCTGCAGTTATGAATCTTTCCCAAAGCATTTAAATCTGCATACACAAAGAGAAATACCACTGCTTATTCATGAATGCTACTCAACAAAACCTATATTTATTTCATGTTCAGGCTGTAAATATCAGAAATTTATAGATGATGGTTTCTTAAGAAATAAGCACTATAGGCTCTGAAATGACTGGCAGTTCTATTATAAGGGATTTTGAACAAGCTTTGAGGCAGAGGCTCCTGGAGAAGAATTTATGTACTTTGCTGAATGTAAAGACATTCCACAGCAAAATATTAGAAATTTACTTGTTCTCAACATGCCATGATAGCCATGATTGAACTCTGGAGTTTTGCTATCCAGAAAATATGCATCTTTGAAGTTATCTATTTAGTGATGAGCTATAATATGCTTTTCCTAATTAAGGAATATCCATCTAATCACCTCTACCACAGATTCTTCTAAGGCCAGTTTTGAATCTCAAAAATGAAAATCATCAATCCCAATGAAGCTTCAGTGAAATAATCCAGTTAATAATTTTCCCTAGCTAATAATTTAAGCATAATCACCAAAAACTAAGTATTGATTTGCTTGGACATTCATAAAATGGTGATGAGCAAACATACCTCTGTATTTTGCCAAATTAATTTTTTAAATTTCACACATCACCTAACTACCTGCTTTTTCTCTCCCCTCCTTTACATTAATCACAAACTGCCCTTAGAATCAACTGACCAATTGGTTCTATCAACGAGCACCACTGGCTGGCTTAATCAACTTTCTTTGGTTTGGATCATGCTAGACTGCAGGCAATGAGAAGTATGTCTGGATGAGTTTTCTATTATACTCCTTCATTCATGAAAGGGACAAAACCCTGGCAAGTCCTAATGAATGCCTGTCATAAAGGGATGATTAAGCCATCACACAAAGTCACAACTCTTGTTTTAACATCCCTGAAATATAAATGTAATTAAGTGAGCAGCTTTCCTCAGTAGGGTGGGTACAGCAGTCAAAACCAGGCCATTTCATTGCTCAGTCCTTCCCTTCCCTAGATCAAGTCACATTGAGCTTGGATGTTTCTTTTCCTCAGGGTTGTCTCTCCTCTGAGCTTTGGTTTGATGTTGAGAAAAATAAAGCATTTCCAAAATCCAAACCATGTTTTTAAAACTTCAAAATCCATTCAGATAGAAATTGTTGGCCAATCTGTTATATGCTCTATAACCCACACATGTGCTGGAAGATTCCTTTCAGAACCCTAAACAGCCTGCTATGAGCATGTCACCTTTCCTAAATGCACATTCTCGGTGTTGGCTTCTACATAAGCTTTTAGGGGAACAGTGCAGTAATCTGTATGTCTACAGTCTTGTAACACATGAAAAAATTATATATATATAATTATATATATTATATAATATATATATATTTAAAGCCTTTTCTTCCAAAGCAACTGACTTTCATTTACAGACCTCATGGAATGCCATAAGAGTCACCTCACAAATGTCATATGCTTTTTTTGCCAAAATCTGTTAAATGATCATTTTACTAAAAGACCAATTTCTGGGGTATCTGGGTAGCGCAGTTGGTTAAGCATCTGACTCTTGGTTTTGGTTCAGGTCATAATCTCAGAGTGGTGAGATTGAGCCCTGCATCTGCTTCTGTCCTTACTGCAGAGTCCACTTGAGATTCTTTCTCCCTCTCCCTCTCCCCTTCCTGCTCATGCTCAATCTCCCTCTCTCAATCTCTCTCACTCTCTCTCTCTCTTTCTAGTAAGTAAATAAATCTATGAATAAATTTTTAAATAAATAAAAGAGCAATTTCTGAGTATTTTTAAAACTATGGTTTCATCTTTACCTAATCCTCAGTCTCTATTTTTCTTCTTTTTTAATAAATGTGTTTTTAAAATAAATTAATGTATATCATTATAGACAATTCATAAAATACAAAAAAGTAAAAAAGACATCAATATTTTCACAAAAAAATACCATTACCATTTTTATGTATTTTTGTAAATTTTTCTTTCTTATGTTAATGTAATTAATCATTTTTATTTGTTTTTATCACAAAATGAGAACAATCTTAAAACATCTCTTAGAGAAATTTTCTGTTACCTGATTTATTCCCTCATGGTATAGGTATGGTTTGTGTGATATATTAGAAGAGTGCATAAAAGATCCATCTGTGCAATTTAAAGAATAATTGTAAAGCAAATAATAACCTTGGTAACCTTCATCACTGTCAAAAATAGCCAGCAACACAGAACCCCTTGACTGCATACTGTGTTTCTCCCATAAAGGTAACCACTGTCCTGACCTTTGTGATAATAACTTCCTACATATGCATCTCTATAAATATAGGTTATTTTTTCCTGTTTTTGAACCTTATGTAAATGGAATCATATTGTATGTATTCTTTTACAAATTGCTCCTTTTGTTCAAATCTATCTTTATGAGATTCTTTCAGGTCATTGGATCTATGTGTACTTACTTAATTTATCTTTAATACTAAGTAGTATGCCATTGAGTGAGTTTGCTATAATTTATATATTCATCTTATTCTTAGTGGGCATTTGGAATAATTCCAGCTTATGACTTTTATAATGATGTTGTGAATAATTCTGAACATGTCTCTTGGGAAATATGTGCAAATTTTTCCTAGTGTAAATAGCTATGAATGGAATGCTAAGGAATAGATATCTTAAATTTTACTAGATAATGCCAAACTATTTTCAGAAGAGCCTATGCCAATTGACATTTCCAACTTGCAATTCCACATTCTCACTAACATTTTCTATTATCATATTTAAAGAAAATATTTTGAGGAGCTGAGTTTGTAATTTTACTTTAGAATATTATTAACTTGCAATTCTCTAATTACTGAGTTTGAGCATATTTCTACATTAAATTTATTAGTCACTTGCATTTTCTTTCTGTAAAGTATATCTTTTAGATCTTTTACCCATTTTTTCCCATTATGTTGATTATATTTTTCATACTGATTTGTGGGAGTTCTTTATATATTCTGAATACTAGTCGTTTACCAGATATATGGGTCATAAGTGTCTTTTCAAATTCTGTGGCTTGTCTTTTTACTCTCTTCTTGGTGTTCTTTGATGAAGTGAATTCATTAATTTTAACGAATTGTAGTTAACCAATCTCTTCCTTTATGATCTGTGTTTTTATTTTTTTAATTTTTTTTGATCTGTGTTTTTAATATGCTATTTAAGAAAGCCTCCTTATTCCAAGATCATAAAGATATCATACTATATCATTTCTCTAAAAACTTTGTAGTTTTTCTTTATATATTTTCAACTCTGATAGACCTAGTATTGTCCAATATGAACTAGAGATATAATTTTATTTCTTTTCTGAATGGGTATCTAGTTGCCTCATTGAAACTTACAAAGAAGTCCATTTTTTCCCCTTGTCACCTTTGTTATGTAGCAGATGTCTATATATGTGTAGGTCTCATGTTAGGATCTTTATTTGAAACCTTATGTCAAGATTTGCCTTTAGTTTTTACATGGGAGGTTATATGTTTTCTCTTAAATTCAGTTAACAGTCTTTTCTTTCTTCATTTGGGGAAACTTGTATCCTGAGTTTGCTATGGCCCCTGCCCTGCTCTTGTCAGCAAAACAACTGTGGCAAATTATCCTAACCATTTTTACAGCACTTGTCCAGAGGTACCTAGAACAGGAACAAAGGAAATGGCAAAACAAAGCCTTCAGAAAATATTCTTATTAAATTTTTGGACTAATCATTGGGTCAAATGGTCCTTGGGTGGACTCTGTTTCAATGAACTGGTGTTCTTTTCTCAGCCTCCCACTGGCCTAGGCTTCTCTGCCATTGTGTTCCTAATGTGATGCCCAGCCATAAGAATTTCTTGGCAATCAGTTTGACAAAGGCATTGACCCACACATTGGGCCTGTGAGTAATGTTTCCCCATACACATCCTTCTAATGAATATATTTGAACTGTTGGACCATGTGACTACTTAGTTCAAAGCTAAGACTCCTGAACTCTTCCTTTTATCTCTCAGCATTAAAGGCCTTCAATGCAAATATGCAACTGAAAACAAAGGGTGAAACTGAGAACAGCTGATAGATGTGGTCTTACATTCATAATTCAGATTATGAGATATAGGGAGATAACAAGAGATGATTAGAACCAGCCACTAGAATGAAAGTTCCATGAAGGCATCTCAAGTTCACTGGTACTTTCCCAATGTCTAAAACAGTGCCTGGTACACAATCAAGGCTTAGTTTTACAAAATGTGTCCTTACTCTAATTTCCAGACAGGAGCCTTCTGCTAGAAAAGATTTCTTCTGCAGAAGTTTAGTGTCTAGCAAATTCAGAAGAGAGTAGTATATTATCCCTTTCTTTTCCTACTTCCTGGGCATGCTTGATAAGAAAAATAAAGGAAGTCTCCAAAAAGACTAGAATCTAATTCATTGTTTTCCATTCTCATCTTTTCTGAATCTATGTAATGCTTCCCTAAACTCAAAGAAAGGTAGCAAAGATAACATCCTCATGTACCCTGCCTCTTGGATGGAAAATTTATGCTAGTACTTTTATAGTGAGCACCATGTGCCAGTGTAGTCTTAAAACTCTTCACATGAAATATTTAATGCACAGAAATCCCATGGAGTTAGCACCTTCATTCCCTTCATTTTACAGATGATGGGGCAAGGCAAAGAGAAATTAAATGACTCATCCTGGGCCATCCAGTTAGTGAGAGCAACATAGAGTCCATATGCTGATAAGCTAGTGCTAGAGTGTGTGTTCCTGAAGGCGATTCTAAGCTGCATTTAGACAAGCCAATTCCAGCCCCCACCCTGCCCCCAAACCCTCTGCATTACATACACACAAACACACTGATATTTATGAGAATTGAGGGAAAGGAGTATATTTTATTTCCATTTTCTGGATTTTTATCTTATTTTCTTAATTGAATTCGAGTTTTGTCATCCTTTTTTTTTTAAAGATTTTATTTATTTATTCATGAGTGACAGAGAGAGAGAGAGAGAGAGAGGCAGAGACACAGGCAGAGGGAGAGAAGCAGGCTCCATGCAGGGAGCCTGACATGGGACTGGATCCCAGGTCTCCAGGATCAGGCCCTGGGTGAAAGGCCACGCTAAACTGCTGAGCCACCTGGGCTGCCCAAGTTTTGTCATCCTTAAGACATTTGAGGCACCATAGATCAAAAGGACATAAGGTGGTGAATAAAACATAGCTTTCGTGGAGCACTCTGTGATCAGGAAAAGACATGGAAGGACAAACTATTGTGTGCTAGGAAATTTGTGTTAAAGTAGAGATTTGTACAGAGTACTACAGGAACATAGTAAAGGAATGTGATGTGGATGAGAGACAAAGGAGCAGGGATATCAGAGAAGTTTTGCATAGGGTACTTTGAAAGATGAATAGGAGTTTGATAGGTGAAAAAGTAGGATACTGGTGTCAATGCAAATGTGCCAAGCTCTGGAAGAGGCTGGCATGCTGGATAAGGATTGGCAGGAGGTGTAGTAGAGGAATGATCCAAGACAAAAGAGCAAGTTGGAAGATCCAGAGTTGAAAAAGAGTCCGCAAATGTGAGTTCTGCAATGCCTAAAATCATATACCAAGGTTCAGACAATCCTCCGTTATCCAAATGAGTCATCATAACTGATGGAGGTCAACAAAGCAGAAGCAAGGAAAAGTTAAATGACTTGTCCTGGGTCATCACCCAGCTGTAAGATTTCATGTAATTAAAATCAATTTGGTGGAAAATAGATAAGGCATTAGGAGAGATAACAGACTCTGTGTGTGAGGTATTTTTCAGACACATACACAGCCACAGTATTTCGTTCCCTGGAAGTAGAGTGAGTAATTAGGATGTCTTTGGAAGATTAGAATTATCTTCTACTGAATGCCTTGTACCTATTTCTTGTTCTTTTTTATATTATTCCTGATTTATGTGTCTGCATGTAAAAATTTCCTTTAATTAACTAATTGCACTGACATACTTTTGCAAGTGTTTCCTTTAATATACACCTACCCTTTTCTATGATTCAAATAGCTATATTCAATTCTACTAATTTTTCATAATCTTCTCAATTATGATAGCAAAAAAACTCAGTTCTGGGAAAATACACCAATAACTATCTTGAATTCCAGAACAATAAAATTGAGAGAGTTTTAGCTGAACTATTTGAGTTTTTAATTGAAATATTTGTGCACAAAAGCCCATAGTGGCACCACTAATAGCTAATTTATTTGTTTGTCTGACTCATAATGAATAATAAAGATGAATTGCTTTTAATAAAGACTAAAATCCCTTTAATTTACTTTAACAGAAGCAACTGTATTGGCAGTTTTGGGGGGAAGAAATGCAGGATTCAGTTCTTTCAGAAATTCCATGCCAGACTTCAACACTTTGCATGAGAAATCAGAAGGGCATTGTTAACATGCTCTATTTCATTTGGAATAGTTTTATCTTTTGGTAGTCAGCTCAATAAGTGAAACTGACTGCTTTTAACCTGGGACAATGCCATGCTGCACCAGGATATGCCACTGGCTAAGTTGTCACTTTTTCTCTTTGTGTTGTAAGAAGTTGGTGAAAAACTTCAGGGTAAATTTCCATGTTTTATGTTTGGCTGTACTTTTTTTTTTCTTCAATTTTTTATTGAAATTCAATTTAATTAACATATATTGTATTATTAGCTTCAGAGGTAGAATTTAGAGGTTATCATTTAACAGAGTTACAGAATTAATTTAAGGAACAAACTCAACCCAGGCTGCATCTTTGTTATTTCACATGGAATGAAGAAGTCATTTTGATCTCAGCACCATAGAGGACAAATCAATTTAGACTGTATTTCCTCTTGTGCCTCCAAACAAGCACCCCAAATCCCCACATTTGTTTTGTATCTTTACCCAATGCCTACTATACAAAACTAAGCTATATAAAACTCCTGAGGCGATATAATGCAATGGTAGAAAGAAAGAGGCCTAGGCTTTTGGGTTACCTGGCTCTAATAGCCATTTACTAGATGAAACTTATCTGAGCCTCAGTTTCCTGTCTACAAAATGAGAATTATACTTACATGTGTATCAATGGTGGAGACTAAATAAAATAATATAAATAGCATTAGCACATTGTAGATGCTCAGACACTGTTAGTTTCTCATTTTCTATTAAGTCATGAGTTTTGAATCACCTTAGAGAGAACCACACCCATGGGCAGACAAGGATTCGAGTGACATATGTCACTTGAATCCGATTAATTCTGAGGGGTATTAGGAAGGGAAGGCTGTGGGTCACCAATACAAACTGAGTTGCAGTTTCTTGGAGTTGAGAGGATTGAGTGAGGCCTCATGAAGCTGGCAAAATTTGAATTGGGCATTAAGGGTGGCTGTAATCCAGACCTGTACAGCAGAAAAGAGATGAAAGTCTTCATTGGATAAACAATATAAGCAGGGTCTTGGGTGTCACTGACAGGAACTAGAAGTAGAATTTTGACTATAGCAGATAATTGAGGTAGGTAAATGGGGAACAAACACAATTTTAAAGTTAAATGAAGATTAACTTATGGACATTAATAATAGTAAGGGAAGTCACATAAGATTTTTGAATTGAAGCTGGTATTTTTCAGAAAACTAGTCTAGCTTTAAAATGCAGGATGAAAAACAGATCAAGTGACCAAAGTCTCAGTAATCAAGGCCTGGATGAGTTAGGCTGATGGCAGGAGCAATCGGACAAAGAAGTGTGGAATGTCAATGAAGGAAAACTTGATTGGCTTTTGTTACTGATTGGATAAGGGGTGAAAAAGAAAGAAGACACTAAGACTGATCCGAGTCCTTAATACTTGTTAATTGGGAAAATGAGAGAAAGTTGAGTTAATTTTGGAGGATAATATGTTTGCTTTTAGATAGATATGTACAACTTGAAATGATTTTAGTGCAACCAAATAGTTATCTCTAGTCAATAGTTGGCATATAGGGAGAGAAATTCAAGAGAGAGGTCAGGAAATCAAGATGTGAATCATTCATCTTCATGGAATAATTAAAAATTCTAAATCAGATGAATTTTATAAGGCAGTGTTTCTCAACTGTATCTTGTGTTATTCAACATCCTCATCCGACAATAAAAACTTCTGGAGACCCTGATGCAAGTGCTGCTTGCCAGACACCCTTCTGTTTTTCAGAAATATGAACACCAACAAAGTTCCCATTGTCAAGGAGCAGTCAGCACAAGAGTGTTGATTTGCATGATAATATTCAGTTCTATTTGATAGCTATAATGCCTTATCTCTAAGAAAGTCTATTTGCATAGAAATGAAGAACAGTGGCATTGCTATTAAAATAATTCTAAGTCTGCTCTATTTTGTTAAGAAAATAAATCATTCACAAACTTTGATAACTTATAAATAATTTCCTAGTGATAACCATTGTACCTCAATGCCTCAGATTAGAAATTTAAGGAGAGGACTTTGGCTCAAAGCTGAACCTTAGGGAATAGACATATTCTATCCAGTAAATTAAATATTTAAAGAGATAGATGGATGGGTGGACAATAGACAGACGGATAAACAGAAGTAGATAAGTAGACATTAGAGAATTGAGAAGACTACAGAGAGAGCCAATTGGGAGAGTTCTACTAAAGTTTAAGAAAGAAAAAAAATTAAAAGAGGACATGACGTATTTCATGTATTTAATGGTATGGATAGATCTAGGGAATGAGAATTGGGGAATTGAAAGCTTACTGATAAACTTTTTAAAGAGCAGTTCAACAAGCAAAATAGAGAGCAGTCAAGGTAATAGCCATGCAATTATGGAAGATAATATTCATAGGATAAAAGAAGATAAAAAATTACTCAAAGTTTTGTCTTACATGATTTATTTGTAAACAAATGATAAGTTACCTATGGGAAAGAGAAATAAAGATGTTCAGGAGGGTGGATAGGGTGTGGTTGGGAAGGTATATAGAATCCCAGAAGCTGAGGCATACTCAGTAGAACCACAAAATGGATGTGTCAAGGGAAGTGAATCTTGGGGTCAAGTAGAGGATGTTAGGTCCTAGCATTTAAGTTTAAACAAATGCTTTGTTGAGGAGAAGACCCATCATCTCCAATACTACATGGGAGAACTTGAGCTTGGGAAGTCTCAGCCAAAGTTTTTTACAGTGTTGCTTTTTATAATCACTTGGGTACCTGAGTGGAGAACAAATTGCATATGGGTGAAATTTTTGGCAGAGACACTGGTTGGAAGGCTAATGCAAATGTAGGCCAAAAAACAATAGTTTTGAGCTGTAATAGTAGCTGTGTGGTTGAAAAGCAACATTGATAACATATTTAGAATTAAGGTGGCTCTGTGACAAATAGTTGATGAAGGTACGAGATTAATCAAAGAGATTACCTATGAACAAATAGTTATTGTGCACTTAACCTATCAATCAGTTTCACAGAATAAAGAGTAGGTTTAACTGTGTTGGTTGGAGGCAGAATGATAAATTAAATTTTGATGAGTTGAGTCAGAAGTGTTTTCAAAACTAAACTAAGTTGGAATGGCTGTCACAACTAGAAATATTAATTTGGAAGAAGAAAGGGTTCAAATCTGTATTTGGAAGTCATCAGCTTATAAATTCAATTTCTAGCCAGAGAAAGCATTATCTAGTGAGGAAAGAGCCAGTATCAGAGACCACATTTAAAATGTAAGACATAGAAAAGGAACACAGAAATGCAAAAAAAATGAGCCAGCAGGAAACAGTAGTCTCACAGAAGCCAAGAGACAGGAAGTTTCAGGGCAAAAGACCCAAAAGTATTTGGTAAATTGGGACTACAGATTAACTAATGCAGTCAATAAGGACATTTGCACTCCAGTGGTGAGTACAGAAACTAGGTTGCAAAAAGCTGAAGGGAAGTACAACTGAACACTAGAAATGGTAGCGTAGACTCCTTTAAAAACAAAATATCAGAAGTCTATTCAGCAACCACAAGGCTCCAGTTGACACCGGGCAGCAGTAGTGGGCTAAGTCTGCCTTGTTCATTAGCAACAAATATAGGATGAAAAACAAGAGGAAAGAAACTTCATGATGGAAATGATATCCAGGAAAGAAATAGTATAAGGGAAAGGGAAAAGCTGGAGGAAGTTGATCACAGGCTTAGAAACAAGAAATTATTTCTATCTTTTCTCTTCTGCCTTCAAGGACAGATGCCAACTTTATTGGCATTATATTTCAAGGGCTTAGAAGACTGCCTGGGACATAGTAAACACTCAACTTCCCTATTAGTCAAGATATGCAAACTGCTGTAAATGACTTTTTAATTTCAGTAGCTTATTAAAATAAGGCCTATCTCCCCTTCAGTCCAATGTAGATTTAGCATGGGAGCTGTGCTCAATGCAATCATTCAGGGTCCCAGGGTCTTTCCAGCTAGTGCTCTGCCATCCTCCAGGGTCTGAGAAAAGTCCAGTGGATCCTTTATGACTAGCTTTCAGACATGGAAAGAATGAGAATGTGGAAGCACATGTGGGAGAGTAATTTTGAGGCTTCGATAGACTATAGATGATCTTTGTCTGTGTTCCACTGGACAGAAGTCAGTCACATGATTTCTCCCAACAGAGAAGCCTGGGGGAATGTAGTCTACCTGTGGGCTCTGGAGAAAAAGAAACTATAGAAGTCTCTGTAATGGCTATCATGATTACCAATGTTGTTACCTATATTAGAGTCTTTGCCAAATTAATTCCCCAAATAGTCAAAATGAGAAAAATACAGGTAAGTTTGGATGGATCCTAGGGATAGGAAAGTTAGACCCATGAACATGCCAAAAAGCAAACGCTGGGAAGCTAGGAGGAAAGTCTGTCATCCTAAGAAGAATAGTAAGCACTAGGAAGAAATGGGAGAACACTAAAATCCTAAACTTAAATTTTTTGTCCAGACCTCCCCTGAATATAGTAAACTGCCTCTTCACCTTTCCATTTGGGTGTCTATAAGTGTCTCAAGCTTAAAATAACCCAAACTAAACCAATCTCCTCACCACTTAACAGCATTTACTATACCTGGAGCCATTTTCTTTTTAAATTCCAGTTGATGATAATGTCTTCCTCCCCCAGATATTCAAATCACAGTCTTGGAGTCATTCTTGCCTCTCCTCTTACTCTTACACACAACAACCAATCAGTCGGGAAATTCCATTGCATTGCCTTCAAAATATATTTATAATTTGATTACCTTGTACCACCTCCACTGCCGCCATGTGATCCTCAGCTACCATCATCCCTTCCCTTTGTCACCTTTCTTTCCCCTCAGTCTCTTCTCAACAGGTGACCATGCCACACCTCTGCTCAGAGCTCTGCAGTGGCTCCTGCCTCACTCAGAATAACCGCCTACTTCTTACAATGGCCCACATGACTCTCAGCTCTCAAATTCTGCTACCTCTTCTTGACATCGCGCCTCAAATTCTAGCCTCTTTACTATTCCTCACACATATCAAAGAGATTCCTGCTTTTGGGCCCTGTTTCTAGATGTTGTCACAGCAGGAAGCCCTCTGTCCCCAAATATCCACGGAGGTAACTCTCGCCCCCTTCGAATCTCTGTTCATAGGTCACATTTTGAATACATCATTCCCTTGGGCACTATATTTAAGAAATCAACAATCCCCCCTCCAGTAACTTCCCTAATCCCCTTCACCTGCTCTACTTCTTTTTTTCCCATATGACTTTTCACTCTCACACACAGTCTAGACATTACCTATTAAGTATGTCTGTTACTTAGTTGGTCTCTCATCTCGTCACTAGAATGCTAAACTCCATGAGGCCAGAAGTCTTTGCTTTTTTTTTTTGTTGTTGTTCACTGATGTATTTCAAGCTTCTAGAATAACATCTGGTTCAAAAAATACTTGTTAGGTGAATGACTGAATGAGTTAATAAATACATTAATTAATCAATTTTTCCTTGACCCCTCATACCTCTTACATTATCTGACAAATAGTAATTTTTTTATACTGTGTAAGTTATTCTGGTAATAGCAGTCTAGGGCCCAGACTACAGATAGCAACTGGACTTTAATTTGATGCTTCAGTAAGAAAGAAATTTTTTTTATGATTTATTCTCTTTAGTTTGTCAGTACAAATATTCTGTTTTAAGTTGTATCTGAAAACTTACAGACCAGCAACTGGTTGGGAGTGGAACACATGTTTCACTTATAGCTACAGTGATTTTCTATCTCTGACTCATCTGAAAAAGCCTTAATTGAGTATTTATTCTTATGCTGCAAGATCCAAAAAATCTTAACTGCCATTAAGCTGTCTACAGAAGCAAAACGAAATGGAGAATTAAGGCAATTATCAGGATGATATGAACCATAGAAAACATGTTTGCCTCAATCTGGATGTTTCTGGAGAACTTATTTTTGACCTAAATTATCTGAGTAACCCCCCCTTCAGTTTCCATTTCATTTTGCACAGATAGATAGTAATTTAGTGTGGAGAGGGAACAGCCCATAATATAGGGAATCAGTGGGAGAAGAAACTCATCATCCAGGGTGTGTTTAGCTGTGTCTTCTCTTTTAACTAAACTTTGTTCCCAGAGGAAATAGAAAAAATATAAAAACTTAATAAGGAATTTTTGAAAATTAACAACTGATTTACTGAAGATGTGCTTTGACACCTGCCTACCTTTTGATCTTCACTAAAACAACCTTTCAGTTTGGATTTCTTTTAGCTCTTGTTTAGGCTTTAACTTTAGATCCATCTTTAAAAAGCCAGTGAGTATATAAAACAGAATATTAATCATCATACATTCATTCCAATGCAAATGCAGACACAATTGGCAGACGTGTGGGTTGTTTCTGGTTTACATGAAAGCCAACTCTCTAGTGTTATGTCAAGTGTGTGATAATGAGGAATTTGTAGTTGTGTCCGTCTGTTGCTCTTAAGTGCTAGTTAAATGTTTTGTCAGGTCAATTGTATTTGTTTGATATCTTCACTCTCTCCCTAAAGATATATTTCCCAATAAGACTATTTTTTAACTTTACAATTTTATATTCAAAGTGCTCCTCCTCTCCCCGCTGGCACACACACACCAACTTCAATGGTGAGCAGAGGAGGACCTGTAAAAGTTGTTGACAAGCTGCACCTGCTAAGAAATAGGGCCCTCTCTGGCCCAGCTGACCTGCTTTTCCTAACACATGACATCTCATTGGAGCCAATGACAGAATCCCACATGGGTCTCAACTGATGCACCTCAATTATTCATTGACCTCAAATGCTATTTGGCTGTAGATTCATTGGAAGAAGTTTAAATCAACCAGGGAGATAATAAATTTTCAAGATATGATACAAAAAAGCATAGAGATTAAGTCTATTTTGATGTGGCATAGGAAAAAGTGTTACTGGAATGCAAAAGTACTCCTTCCCCATGTCTATGTCTCAGTAATCAAGAACTCAACTTTTTTTTTTTTCATTTGGTTTTTAAGGTCCCACCTAATTTTATCCTAACCTACCTTCTGGTTATTTCTCTACCCCTCTCCATCACGAGATTTTTTTCTATTTTATTTACTTATTTTTAGTTTTTCCTGTCTCTACCATTATTGAGATATAGTGGACATATAACATTATGTAAATTTAAAGTGTACAACCTGTTGATTTGATGTACTTTCATATTGCAAAATGATTATCACCATATCATTAGCTAAGACCTCCATCACATCACACACTTACCTTTTTTTGTGAGGTGAAAACATTTAAGATCTCTTAGCAACTTTCAAGTATATAATACAGTATTCTTAACTATATTCCTTATGCCGTATATTAAATCACAGAACTCATTCATTTTATAGCTGGAAGTTTATATTCTTTAACCACCATCACCCATTTCCTCAACCCCTACCCTCTAGTAATCACCACTCTGATCCCTGTTTCTATAAGTTCAGCTGTCCAAGATTCTACATATCAGTAATATCATATAGTATTTCCCTTGTCTGATTTATTTCACTTAGCATAATGCTCTCAAGATCCACCCATGTCACAAATAGCAGAATTTCCTTTTTTCTCATGGCAGAATAATAGTCCATTGTGTTATATACCATCTCTTTTTTAATCCATTCTTCCATCTAGGGTGTTTATAGGTTTTTTCCATTACTTGGCTATTGTAAATAATACTGCAATGAACCTGGAACTATAGATATCTCTCTGAGATCCTGTTTTCATTTCCTTTCGATATATACATGGAAGTAAGATTGCTAGATCATACTGTATTTCTATTTTAATTTTTTCAGGGGCCTCCATGCTGTTTTCCAAGTAGCTAAACATTTACTTTCCTACCAACAGTGCACAAGGGTTCCTTTTGATCCACATCCTTTCCCACACATTTTATCTGCTGTCTTTTTTTTATAATAATCTCTCTAATAGGTGTGAAGTAAGGTAATATCTCATTGTGGTTTTGATTTGCATTTTCCTAATGATTAGTGATGTTGAGCACCTTTTCATGTACCTGTTAGACATTTGTACATCTTCTTGGCAAAAAGATCTACCTAGTTCCTTGGCCAATTTTTAATGGGATTCTTTGTTGGAGTTGTTTTGTTGTTGTTATTGAGGTGTATGAGCTTTTTACCTACATTATACATTAACCCCTCCTCAGGTAGATGCTTTGCCAATATTTTGTTCCATTTCATAGGTTGCCTTTTAATTTTGTTGTTGATTTCCTTTGCTGTGCAGAAACTTTTTAGTTTCTTGGCTATTTTTGCTTTTATTGCCTTTTATTTTGGTTATCAAATCCACCCTGAAACAAAAACAGAAAACATTGCCAAGATAGATTTCAAGGAGCTTATACCCTGTTTCCTTCTAGAATTTTTATGGTTTCAGGTTTACATTCAATTATTTAATCCATTTTGAGTTGATTTTTGTTTATGGTGGAAGTTAAGGTTCCAGTTTCATTCTTTGATATATGAATATTCAGTTTTTCTGGCATCATTTATTAAAAAGACCACCCTTGCCCCATTGTATATCCTTGGCTCTTTTGTTAAAAATTAATTGGCCATTGGTTTATTTCTGGGTGTCCATTCTGTTACATTGATTTCTACATCTGTTTTAATTCAAATACCATATTATTTTGATTATTATAGCTTTGTAATATAGTTTTATATCAGAAAGTATGATGCCTCTAGCTTTGGTCTTCCTTTCTCAGGATTGCTTTGGGTATTTAGAGTTATTTTTTCACACAAGTTTTAGGAATATTTTCCCTATTTCTTTGAGAAATACCATTGGAATTTTTATAGGAATTGCACTGGATGTGTACATTTCTTTGGGTTATATGGACAGTATAACAATATTAATTCTTCCAATCCATGAACACAAAATATCTTTCCATTTGTGTCTTCCTCAATTTTTTTCATCAATGTCTTATAGTTTTCAGTGCACAGATCTATCACTTCCTTGGTTAAATTTATTCTTAAGTATTTTGATGATATTATAAATGGAATTGTTTACTTAGTATCTCTTTCTGACAGATTGTTTTTTATCAGTAACATAATAGATATTTGGGCGTTTTTGTTTTTTGTTTTTGTTTTTAAAGATTTTGTTTGTTTGACAGAGAGAGAGAGAGAGAGAGAGAGCACAAGCAGGGGAAGGGGTAGAGGGAGAGGGAGAAGCAGCCTTCCCACTAAGCAAGGGAGCCTGATGTGGGGCTCAAACCCAGGACCTTGGGATCATGATGTGAGCTGAAGACAGACACTTAACTGACTGAGCCACCCAGGCACCCCCACTATAGATATTTCTAGATTGATTTTGATCCTGCAACTTTACTGAATCTGTTGATTGGATCTAAAATTTTTTTGGTGGAGTCTTAAACATTTTCTATATGTAATTTTATGTCATCTGCAAATAGTGACAATTTTACTCCTTTCTTTGGATGACTTTTATTTCTTTTTCTTGCCTAAATCTCTGGCTAGGACTTCCAGTATGATGTTGAATAAGAATCTTGAGAGTTGGTATCTGAGCCTTAATACTGATCTTAGAAGGAAAGCTTTCAGCCTTTCAACATCCAGTATGTTGTTAGCCGTGGGCTTGTCATATATGCATTTATTATGGTGAGATACATTACATTTACTTTCAGTTTGTTGAGGTTTTTTAATCATGAAAGGATATTGAATATTTCCAAATGGTTTTCTGCATCCATTCAGTTGGTCACATGATTTTTAGCCTTCAATTTGTTAATCTGGTATATCACATTGATTGACCTGTGAATGTTGAATCATCCTGTATCCCTGGAGTATATGCCACTTGATCATGGTGTTTGATCCTTCCAATATACTGTTAAATTCCATTTGCTAATATTTTATTGAGGATTTTTGCATCTGTGTTCATTAAAAACAGAATACTGGCCTGTAATTTTCTTTTTTTATAATATTCTTATCTGATTTTGATATCACAGTAATGCTGTCCTCATAAAATGAGTTTGGAAGTGTTTCCTTCTCTTTTTTCTTGGATAATTTTGAGAAGGATTGATATTGATTCTTCTTTAACTGTTGGGTAGAATTCATAAGTGAAGTAATCTGGTCATGGACTTTTTTTGTTAAGAAGTTTTTGATTAGTGATTCAATCTCCTCACTATTGTGCTCACTTCAGCAGCACATATACAATATCCTCACTATTAATTGGTCCATTCAGATTCCTATTTCTTCATGATTCAGTCTTACAGGTTGTATGTTTTTAGGAATTTGTCCATTTCTTCTAGGTTGTCCAATTTTGGGGGGGGGGTATATATTTTCATGGAAGTATCTTATGATCCTTTGTGTGGTATCACTTGTATGTCTTCTCTCAGAGTTATAATTTTATTTATTTATTCCTTATTTCTTGGTGAGTCTAGTTGAAAGTCTATTTTACCTTTTTTGTTTTTTTAAACAAATCTTAGTTTCATTGATCTTTTCTATTATTTTTTTGTTCTCTATTTCATTTATTTCCCCTCTGGTATTTGTTATTTCCTTCCATGTACCAACCTTGTGCTTCATGTGTTCATTATTTTTAGTTCCTTGAGTTATAAAGTTTTGAATGATTTTTTTGAGATCTTTCTTATTTCTTAATATATGTATTTATCACTCTGAACTTCCTTCTTAGAACTGCTATTGCTGCTTCCATAAATTTTGTGATCTTCTGACTTTCATTGATCTCATGAAATTTTTTATTTTTGTTTTCATTTCTTCTTTGACTCATTAGTTGTTCATGAGACTGTTGTTTCATTTCTACATTTTTGTGAATATTCTAGTTTTCTTTATGTAATTGATTTCTGGTTTCATGTCATTGTGGTCATAAAAGATGCCTGATATAATTTTAGTCTTCTTAAATTTATTAAGACTTGTTTTGCAACATATGATATATCCTGGAGAATATTCCATGTGCACATGAGAAGAATATGTATTCTGTTGCTGTTGGGTGGAATGTTCTTTAAATGTCTGTTAGGTCTATCTGATCTAATGGGTAGTTTAAGTCCAATGTTTCCTTATTGGTTTTCTGTGTGAATGATCTAACCATTGTTGAAAGAAGGGTATCAAATCCACGTGCTATTATTATGTTGCTGTCTATTTCTCTCTTCAGGTCTGTATTGGATGCATAAATATTTACAAATGTTTTATCCTCTTGTTGAATTGATCTCTTTGTCACTAGAGAATAACCTTCTTTGTTACAATGTTTGTCTTAAAGTCTGTTTTGTCTGATATTAAGTATAGCTACTTTAGATTCTTTAGGTTTCCATTTATATGGAATATCTTTCTCCATTTTTTCATTTTCTGTCTGTGTATCCACAAAGCTTAAATAAGACTCTTCTTGTAGGCAGCATACACATTGGTCTTGATTTTTATCCATTTAGCTATTTTGTGTCTTTTGATTGGAGAATTTAGTCCATTTACATTTAAAGTAATTATTGTCAGATAGGGACTCATGTTTGCCATTTTCTTAATTACTCTCTGATCAGTTTGTAATTCTTTTGTTTCTTTATTCTCTTGTTCTCTTTCTTTGTAATTTCATGATTTTCTGTAGTGGAATGCTTAGATTCCTTTCCCATTATCTTTCATGTATGTACTATAAGTTTTTGCTTTGTGGTAACAGTGAGGCTGTAACACATTATATACTTACGACAGGCCATATTAAACTGAAAATCATTTATCTTCGAATGTATACAAAAGCTCTCCATTTATACACCTCTACACGTTTTATGTTTTTGATGTCACAATTTCCAGCTTTCTACTTTGTGTATCCATTAACAAATTGCTATAGTCATTTTTAATGCTTTTATTTCTTAACCTTCATACTAGACTTATAAGTGATATACTTACCACCATCACCATATTAGATTAACCTGAATTTGACTACATATTTATATGTACCAGTGATTTTTATACTTTTGTATATTTTTTTGTTAGGCTGTTCATTTCAGCCTAAAGAACCTCATTTAAATTTCTTATAAGGCCAGTCTAGTGGTAATAAGTTTCAGCTTGTCCTTGTTTGGAAAACTCTATTGCTTCTTCAATCCCGAAGGACAACTTTGCTGGGTAGAGTATTCTTGGTTGGCAGTTTTCTTTCTTTTTTCTTTCAGTCTTTTGAATATACCATGTCACATCCCCCTTGGCCTACAAAGTTTCTGCTTAAACATCTTCTGATAGTCTTATGGGTGTTTCTTTGTACATAACAGTTCTTTTTCTCCTGCTGAGTTTAAGATTCTCTTCTATTCTTTATCTTCTGACAATTCATTTTTAATGTTTCTTAGTATGGATTTCCTTGTATTCTTCCTGTTTTGTAATCCTTAGGCCTGACGAATTTTGATGGCTGTTTCTTTCTCCAGATTAGCACAGTTTTCAGCCATTATTTCTTTGAATATGCTTTCTGAGCCTTTCTCTATCTCTTCTCCTTTGGGACCCTTATGAATATATATATTCTACATATGGTTTCTTATTAATTCCTTCAGCTATCTTCACCCTTTTTTATTCTTTTTACTCTTCTGATAGATGAATTCCACTGCCTGTCTGTGAGTTTGCTGATCCTTTCTTCTATTTGATCTAGTCTGCTGCCAAACCGCCCTAAATTGAACTTTTCTGTTCAATTTTTATATTATTGAGCTCTGTAATTTCCATTTGGTACTTTTTAATATTTTCTATCTCTTTGTGAAAATTCTCATTTTGTTTATATATTGTTCTCCTTATCCCCAGGAGCATATTTATGACCATTATTTTGAATTTATCTCTCAGGGAAATCACTTAATTCTGTTTAATTAAAATTTGTTTTCAATAGTTTTATCTTATTCTTTTTTTGGAAGATATTCTTCTGTTTCTTATCCTTGAGTCATTTTGTTGGTTTCTGTGTATTAGATAAAACACCCACTTCTCCCAGTCTTGACAGAGTGATCTTGTTGGAGGTGAAGCTCATCCATAAGTTAAACCTGTGCTCCTGGTTGTCTTTCAAGTTTTTATGATTGTTCAAGCCATACACTTTGTTCTTAGTGGATCCCAGTAGTTGAGGGTGTGCAAGACCCATCAATGTCCCCAGGGGTAGGGTCACATTCAGTACCCAAATGCAGGCTTGTTGCAAGTTGGATCTTCAGACAGCAGCTGTGAAGTATATAGTTAGAAACCTTCCCAGGAGTAACTGGAATATGGGCATTTTTGCCTGTTCCTTCTGCACAGATCACAAGTGTACTCATGGTGCTTCTATGCCTAGTACATGTTCTTTGTTTTTCGCAATCTTGTGGGACTGATGATTGCAAGCCTCTTTGTCCACCAGAGCCTCACAATCTCTCAGATAACAGCCACAAAACTGGGGCATTAGATATGTGTATAAACTCCTTCCACAGAGATACTGGTAACTTTAAGTAGGCTAGAGGGAGACAGCAAAGGAGGTGTCCACAGGCCTCCCTGATCTCCAGGGAAGATGGTAGTCAGCCTCTAGATGTGTGCTAAATTAGAAGCCTGACCACCAGGCAACAGCTTTTGAAATACACAAATATACCCATTTTAAGGAGATGGGTGTTTTTGCCTATTCCCTCTATGCTAAGCCATGGTGGTATAGCAGGTTAAGAACACTTATTAGTCTGAAACAGTACAATGAGATTCATGAATGGAAGCCCCATGGGGTATCAGAGCCAGGCATTCTGGGGACACATTCTTTGGGAAGCTGCTGTAAAAGTTTGGAGCAGACAAATATACAACCTCTTCCCAGGAAGATATGTGCAACTTGGAGCAAGCAGGAGGGAGAGGTAACAGGAGGTGTCCACTGGACCATGTTAAATTAAAAGACTGATCCTCAGGAAGCAGCTTCTAACATATGAAAGTATACCCCACCTTTCAGAGCAAGACAGGGAAATGGGCAAATTTTGCCTTCCCCCTCTATGTTAAGCCCTGGAGTAATAGCTGCAATGAATTTTCAGGCCCTTTAATGACTGCTTCTTTCTCTGCTATAGTCTTGTGGGTCTCATGCATGTAAACATTGCTGACTTCCAAAGCCAGGTGTTGGGAGGACCCATCCCTCAGGTACGAGTCTTAAAAGTTGGGGCACTAGATATTGGGTCTAAACCCTTCCCTCTTCAGGGAGAAGCTGGGAATTGGAGGTTCCCTCCTGATTGTATGGCATTATGCCAGAAGTGGGGTTTATGATAAGAGTATGTCTCAGCCTTTCCTAACCATTCCATTGTGGGCACTTTTTCATGTGCCTGATGTGTCAGAGTCACCCAGATACTTCCTGAATTTCTTTTAGAGAATTGTTCCATGTGTACCCATTCATTCTCTGTGTCCATGGGAGGAGGGGAGTTCAGGAGCCCCATATGTTATCATCTTTAATGATGCTATTGAAGTGTTCTCCATTTGGGCACTTCTATTAACATTGATTAATTTAATTTCTGATCATTGAAACATCCTTGAGCCTTCCTACCTCCAGGCACCTGTCTTTTCATTGCTTGGAATGTCCCTACCTGCTTTTCTGTTTGAGCAAATCTAGTCACACTTCATGGTTCAGCTCAAAATCCATCCCAATACAGTGTTCCCTTTTAGCATGGTAATTTTAATTGCTTCCATTTCTGAACTCACATAGTATAGCTACTTTATCCTGTTTCCCCTCCTTCCTTACTCTTCTGTCTCCCATTTTCTTATTCTTTTTATATTCTTAATTATTTTAGTTATGAAATACCACACAAAAAATCACATACATGGAGAAGTGTCAAATTTGTACTTTGACAAGTAGTTCTAAAATGAACTCCTATGTAAAAATTCTCAAGGAGAAGAACTATAATATTGCCAATACCCAAGAAGATCCCCTGTGTTCTGTCCAATTGACAGCCCCCTTCCTCTCTAACTGAGCTAACCCCATTCCCTTTATGATTTTACTATCTATATATGAATCCCTGAGCTATTATATAGCTTAGTTTTTATATCTTTTTGAATTTACATAAATTTTAATTCTGCATTTCTTATGAAAAAGATTAAACTAAATAATAAACACTCTAAAACACAATAGGTATTTTGGGTCTTTTTCCCCCCCGCAATATTACAAAATTTAGCATATTCTTTTTTTTTTTTTTAATTTATTTATGATAGTCACAGAGAGAGAGAGAGAGAGAGAGAGAGAGAGAGGCAGAGACATAGGCAGAGGGAGAAGCAGGCTCCATGCACTGGGAGCCTGACGTGGGATTCGATCCCGGGTCTCCAGGATCGTGCCCTGGGCCAAAGGCAGGTGCCAAACCGCTGCGCCACCCAGGGATCCCCAATTTAGCATATTCTTAATAGCTATTATATTATTATGCCTGTATATTTGTGGCATCCATAGGTACTTCTGAACTGTTAATTAACTTTTGAATTAATAACTTGTCTGTGTTAACATCCTGCTTCCTTGAAGGCAATGGTGCATCTTAAGTTGTTTGTATAATCCCAATGCCTAGTACCAAATAAGTGCTTATTAATTTTTTTCATTTTATTTAGTGCTATTGCTTTGCCATGAAATAATATAAAACAATATTGAATGAACACATGCAAGGAGTCTTACTGAATTATTCACTATGACAATAGCCTTTTCTATTTTCTCCATAGTACTTGTTACTATTTGAAATTATATTGTTTTATTACTTTTTTAATTGTTTAGTTTCTATGTTATCCTAAATAGAATATGAGTTTCTATCTCTAAAGTTTAGAACATTACTTGTCTCAATATAGATGCTTAATGGATATTTGTTGAATTAAAGAAATAAATGAACTATTAGAGGAATTAAGGAGTTAGAGCTTTTTATGACATTGATTTTTTTAATTGATATCTGCCATTTTTAGAACTCTATTCATTTATCAGCTCCTGCATTTCTGGAAGACATTTATCCTGAACTTGGCTAATTCCTTTCCTTCTTGAGAACACAAACTTTCTCTTAAGGCCAAAGTTTGCTCTGGAGGGGAAAAAGGATCAGCTGTTACTTCTGACATGAGTTTAAAGTGTTCTTTCCATAATTTGAGGGATGATTACATCTAGAGAATTTTATTAAATTCAAGCAATAATGTGATTAAGGTACTAATGTTTTCCCACAGTAAAAGTAAGGTTTTTGTTGCTTTGTCATAATATATGGTATATTCATATTTGAAAGAAGCAGGGAAAATAACACTGAGTAGCTAAAAACTAGGCTCTCGACTCTTCAAGGCTATAAATCATTTGTTTATTTAATGGTAACATTGTTATGATTTTCAAGGTTTTGAGAACTTAGTTAACTCAAAACCATCTATTTTTGAGGACAAAACAAGAAATGCTTCTTGTGTTTATTTTTCTATTTCTTATATTACTTTTATCATTATCAGAATGTCGTAATGTTGTTTTTAGGAGTTGCCCATTTGGCAGGTAGTTATATTCCTTGAACATAAATTTCTACAATGTGATGGAAAACTGTATTTTTGGAGACTCCACATAAGGAACAAATACACTGTAGAAGCATCTCATTTCTTTGCCTAGAAATTATTTCCAGGTATTCTGAAAGTTTGTACTTGAGAAGGGGGACATGTTATACATGGGGAGGAATGGGAGGTGGGAATTACAGCTCATCTTATCTAGATAGCCTCTTCTCTTTGTGTTGTATGTTTATGTGAGAGTTTTTTCCGGTTGATAAACATCTAATGTGCTGTGGAAGCAGCACATCATAACAATATGCATGTCTTCCATTTTCATTTCCTTTTCACTCACAATAGAGAAGCTGAAGTCACATTGAGGTCTCATGAATTTCCATGGTCTTGGAGCTCAAGGTGTCATCTTTAACCTGGGGTACAATTATTCAGCTTAGGCTTTCTCATCTAGTTGCTTACAAACAACCAAGGGATATAAATAGAGATATTTAATATTTGCATCAGCACTTTACAGTTTATAAAAATCTTTGCAAAATATCTAATCCAGAGCAACTCTTACACCTTGTCGATGTCCAAGATGGCAGACCTTCCTTCAAAGAGCTGTAGGAATGCACTGCTTCCCAAGCAGGCATAGACTAGATACTAAAGTTTAGGGAAGTGATGATTTCCTTCTTATGAAAAGGATAGGTATACTTCATCTCTATTATTAAGCACTTTCTTCTATTCAAGAAATCTTTCTCAAGGATGAATCCAAAACAGCTTGGATTATGGGTCTATTTAGTAGTACTTTCAACCCAAGGAAAATGTACCATGGTAGAAGGAATCCTTTCAACTACTTGGCCACAGCTGTTTCAGTACTTTTCAGGTTTGGAGATGATAAGGAGAAAAGTTAAGTCCATAGTGTCGTCCCCATGATCAGTTTGAGAAAAAAAATTTTTAAAAACCCTGCTGCTGTCAGGACAAATATGCTTCCCTTTAGCTTTGATTTCTCTTGAGGGAGAAACAGGCGAAGGATCATAGTAACCACAACCATGATACCCCTTCATCCACCCACAACACAAAACACAGAAACACATATATGGATTTCTTTTCCAGTGTGTATAGTTCAGTTACATATCCTGACCAATGTTATCAATTTTTCTATCAAAGGTATGACTTTGAAGGTGAGTGAAGTGCTCACTGATGCAATGTGTTCTTTTTCATTGCATGGTTCCTCTGGAATGAACAATTTTTTTTTTCTGAACTAAAACAAATTCAAATGTTTAATTGCATTAAACTTTAAGCTACTCCACTGCAGTGGGTATTCCATTTTGCCTGGATTTCTTATGTATTTTTTGGTTCTAGGACTTAGGAAGCTCATCTCATCAACAGTATCTCAGCAAAGCCACGTTTCTCTCACAATTGTTCCTATTTAACTACATTGTCCATGTTGTACCCTCAGAATGTCTTGAGCCAACCTTAAATGTGGGAGGATGAGCTCTGAGAGTAAGATGGGTGATGGAGTATGTGTTTGTGTTTGTGTGTGCTCATTCTTACATATACATTCTTTATACATGGGAAATAATACATTTGCAAAGCAAGTGATATTGACTATGTGTGGATCTTGAAGCATTTCCTGTGGGATGACAATAGTTTATAAACTATTTATAAACTTATTCCATTACGCAAAAACCTCCATGTACCTAACGACTTGAATTTAAAATTTTTTTGAAGATTTTACTTATGTATTTGAGAAAGAGAGAGTAAGTGAGAGACAGGGAAAAGGGGCTGAGAGAGAGAGAAAGAGAGAGAAGCAGATTCCCTGCTGAGTGGGGACCCCAACATGGGGCTTGGTCTTGGGACTCCAAGATCATGACCTGAGCTGAAGGCAGATGCTTAACTAACTGAACCTAACAGATACCCCTGAATTTAAAATATTTAAAATAGAAATTGACAAACCCACAATCATTGTGGATTATTTTAATATCTCTCTCCCAAAATATGATAAAGTAGGTAGAAATGTGAAAGAAAAGATATGAATAACCTAATAATTGTTGTTATTCTTAACATATGGAATTAATGGTAGATAGCAAATTACTATACCTATCATAGTGCTGTAGCTATAATTTGTAGTCAGTGTTTAAATGCAAAATATTACTTATCAAAAAGTGAAATAGTCAGCCATGAGCTTTCCTCTACATGACTCTCAGTTAGTTTCATTGTTTCTCTTTTATTTTTCTTTTTACATGTAGCCACAAGTCATAATCTCTTCAGAAAAAAAATTAAATTGGTTCATTAGCATTTTGTAAGCAACTTAATCTAATTTGAGTAGAAATAGTGTGTTCAATCTCTTTTTAGCATGTCTAAATAGAACTCAATAGACATGTTGATGCATCAGGCATTATGTATACACTAAAGAATTGGTTTTCAAAGTTAGCCTACATTAGAATCACCTGGAGGGCTTCTTCAAACAAGATTTTTAGGCCCAGTCTCAGAGTTTCTGATATAACAGGACAGAGGAGCTGAAGAATTTGCATGTCTAACAAGTTACCATGGGATACTGATGCTGTGGTTGGGGACCACATTTTAAAAACCACTGAACTAGAGCACAAAGAAACAGCTGTTTATGAAATGTAACTCAGTACTTCAAAGCTTCTTAGCCTTTATATGTGTCTATGTTTAAATTAAAACTTTCAGATTATCAATATTTGAAGAATCTTTCCCAGAAATGGGAAGCCCATTTAAAATTTTAAAAAAGCATACATCAATTGGCTGAATAAGAGCATTAGCAATGTTATAGGTTATTCCTCCCAGTTTTACTTTTTTAAAAGATTTTATTTATTTATTTGAGAGAGAGAGAGAGAGAAAGAGAAAGAGAGAATACAAGCAGGGAGGAAGGGAGCAGAGGGAAAAGCAGACTGCCCGCTAAGCAAGGAGCTTAATGGGAGCTCAATCCAAGGACCCCGAAATCATAACCTGAACTGAGGACAGATGCTTAACTGACTGAGCCACCCAGTGCCCCCTAAAGATTTTACTTTTAAGTAATCTGTACACCCAGAGTGGGTCTCAAACTTACAACCCTGAGTTGAGTCACAATGTCTACCTCCAAGATCAAGAGCAGTTTGCTTTAACTGACTGAGCCAGCCAGATGCCCCCCAATTTTACTTTTTCCTTTTTTACCTTTTCCTTACAACTTTTAACCTTTGAGCCTCAGGATTTGGGACACCTTAGAGATGCCTTAAGGCAGCTCCAGGAAACTAGTTAGGTTCTGGTGAAATCTTAGGTGGTGTTTTTAAAGCATGTGAGCATATAACTGCTGAGTCATCAGAATTTCCCATGATACATTTGACATAACAACAGTCCTAAGTGCAGCACAGAGCAGTGCTTTAAACTGTAACAACACCCTCAAACGTGACAGGCAGGATAATTTTGTAATTCAGGATTGAAGAGAAGTCAGAACATGAACTGGAGGGAGATGCTGGTTCAGTAGCTACCAAAATTGAGACTTTACACTTCAGACTGTGCTCAATTTTCTCTCTCACCAAAAGTCCATTGCCTTTATATCCCAATATACTCTACCTCCTGATTCCTCTTTAAATGATTCAAAACTCTCCCAAGAAAAATTAAATTCTTTGCCTGTGTTTTTCTCAGACATACTTTCCCAGATAACATACAAAATTGTACAGTGGCCATTGGCTTATCTGTTTCCGATTCAATTGGAAGAACCTTGAGAGTAGAGACACTTTATTTTTGTCTTTGAATACTATACACCCAACATTGTGCCTAAGGTAAATACTTGCAAAAGGAAAGCCCTTCAAAAGCAAAGATGTCACCTTGGCCTTCAGTCAGCACATTATTCCAACACCAGACAGAGTGTCTCACTGAAAGGGCACAGGAAACTAACCCCAACACCCCCCCATGTTAGATTTGTGGGAAAAAATAGATCCCCAAAGTTGATATGAACCTATTCCCTGTTAAACCACTCTGAACTGACAAATAAAACCAACTACCCCTGATCCAATACAGAATAGGTGGTAGCTGGGACTACAAGGAGCCATCCTGACTGTGCTGCCCCTGTCCCCTTGCCGACACCTCCACATCCCATCTCTGCCCTCAGTCAAAGCATTTTGTGTTGTTATACCTTGTTAACCATTAGCACCACAACCCATGTTGGTGCCATGGCTGCAAATTGCCAGCCCCAATGCAAATCCTGTCTTTGAAGAGGCACTTGGTTGGCAGAGTGAAAACACGGAGTAACGAGAGATGCCATCTGCATTTCCTACTACATAGCTCAATTAGTTGATTGATTTGTAACACTTTAAAAAACATTTTCTAGGCAAAGCAAATTAGGAGAGTGTTTTATAATGTATTCAGTTTAATTAAAACTACACTAAGTGGAGTACTTTGCTTCTTGGTTTCAGAAAAAAAATACTGCAAGGAAGTTACATACCATATTGATTTTCAACCCCCCCCCCCAACCCAAATAGGAGTAAAATAACATTGTTAAAGGTTGCATCATCTAGAGCTGTACAAGTGTGCCTCTTTAAGGGATTTTCTGTAATTAGAAAGTAGAAGGATTGGGTGGTAAGAGAAGACATTAGTATACACACATGAAAGTCGGGGTGTGGGGGTGGGGGTGTGGGCAGGATGGGAAGCTGGTTGTATATTCCAAATTTGAATAACCAACACCTGCTCCTTGTTGCACGCAAAAATGCTTTTATCATCTGAAGGGGAAAAGAAAATCTGCAATGTTCCAGATCAATTCAAAGGCTTAACTGAACAAGTTGGAAAGGTTGAACATATATGCAGATCTTTACTAATAAGATGAATGCAGAAACAACTTTCCAGTATGAGATTTTCCCAAGTTTGGATAAATTCAGATGTTAATATAGCTGCCTTCCTCACATCTCGGATTGTCCTTACCAGACTGCTTTCTCTGCATTCCTGCTGCCTGTCACATCACCAAATGTAAGAGGGCTTCCAAATTGTTAGTCATCTGATTAAACCTTCAAATTATTGGAGACATTTGCATGGGTAATTATGATTTATTTAAAAGCACTTTGTTTGCATTGCTCTTGTCTCAGTTTCTTTAAAGCCAATTACTGAGAAATTGATTGGATTGTTTTGATTTTTGAAATCATTTGGAACTTCAGAACACATCCCTTTGCATAATTTTTTTTAAAGTAAAACCAAAACAAAACAATAAAATAACACCCTATGGAATTTGTATATTTCACATCTTCAGAACTTCTGTAGCATGAGAGTAAGCAGTTAAAGTAGGATGAACATAGTTATTTTTCAGTACAAGGAAGACCAAAGTAGACAAGTTGAATCAACTGTTTCAGCTCCATCTCATTTGGTTAAATCAGTAATACTAAAATAGGGCAGTTTCTTCTGGTTCTGTTGGGCTTATGTTCCTGCCCAGAAGATACCCATAGGATGCTGGCAATAATACTGTCCTATATCATAGAATATCCTTTTTTCTTATCACTACTATTTTATGATACTTCATTACATAAATTATCTTGGAAGTTTTGAAACCTGACCAGTGATGTCAATTCTACCATCCATGCTGGGTAATACCCCCATAATGAGGTCCTGACTTCTCATCTCTAGTCCTTCCCAACCTACACATACAAAGGACCTCAAAATACGTGGGCTTTTCCATTCATCTTTTTATAAGCAATGTCATAAATTACCACCTGTTTCTTAGAATAGATAGTTGCTTAGAAAATACTGTGAGCAAATACTTGTTGGATATTAATTTCTTAAGATTGATAATATTCTATGTAAACTACCAGCAGCCCATTTCCAAGTGTATGCCATGGGGGAGTACCCCAAAAAGACATTTCAGGCTAATGCATCCATGTGATTCTATTTTTAAGACTCCATAGTCTTCCTACCTTTCCAAAGACAAAGATACTAAGAGAAATGGCTGTGGGAACCCAGTGATTCCATCAAGTATGGTTCCATTAAATATATAATGAATCTAAGCCAAAAAGAAGAAAGACAATATAGTACTTCCGATTTTAAATATTACTAATGAGACTGGAAATAAAAATAATTACTATTTAATTACAGAAATGTGTACTGCGACACACAAATGCCTGATAGAGGATAATGACATTGGACACTGAAAATGTTCTGTGGCTGCTGGGAACATTTGACAATAATTTACATGTTTAATTGAGTTGCTGTGAAAGGCTCATTGCGCAATTACATGTTCACTTAGGTGCTCAAATAGATACTGAAAATACCTATGTTTCACTTGTACCTACTGCCCAAATGGCTGCTGCAAAAAAAAAAAAAAGTTGCCATTTACTTATGTGGGGGACTTTACATATGATTGCACTTTACTGTGTTTAAAATGCCTTCTGCCCTTAGGTTTGATGGCTCAGTCTTGCTCTAAGCAATGCTGCAATGCAGACTATTTATGGAACAATATTGCCCTCTGGCAGTGAGGCAACCATTGGTTTTAATAACTGTTTTATGTCATTTTGACAGCTTTTAAACTAGTCACACCCAGCAGTTTAGGCCAGAAGGGAAACATCAACGAATGCCTGCAGGAGTTTTGTATTACAAAACCTATATGTGCATTTATATTAGGAAAATGCTACAATTCATGCTTTAAAGAAAAGCTGCATCCCCAAGAGGCCTACTGAGGTTTTTGCCGAGTAAAGCTTAGAGAAGTGCAAATAATCACAACAATATTGTGCTCAAAGTACAAGCAGAGACCAGAACCACTCTTCCTTTCAGAGACTAGTGAGCTGGTGCTCTACAAAGACCAAACCCATAAGCCTATGGCAGAGCTTCCTCCTGTAGTGCATGGTGGGTCACATATGGCATCAACAAAGAACTGGGGGGGGGGGGGGGGGGGTGTTCCTAGCTGATTTTTTTCATTGAATCATCCTCAGGAGTGTCTGGGCTTTGTGCAAAAGACCCAGAGCTGCTCACCAAAGCTAGAGAAACCAAAGTCCAGGCAGCAGCTGCCAATTCCTGGAAGGTATCTCTGCTGCCTCTCAGCTACTTACTCAAAGTGAATGCCTCCAAAGAGCCAGGTGGGCTTTCCCAGCTGGGCTGGAATTACTAGGAGGAAGGGCTCTGCTATGTTTAGAAGTGCAGCTTCCAAACCACTGAAAAAGGGATGTTCTGTAAGCACCCTGTTCTTCCAGCCCAGTGGTCATGGCTGGAAACCTTTCTAGGATCACAGAAAGCAGCCCCAGATCTCATCTTGGTCATGAGTCATGAAAAACAAGGCCTTGGAAGGAGACCCCAAGCATCTGACCTCACTCTCATGAACAGGCTTCCAGCTACAGAATAGGCCACCGATTTCTGGAGGCTGAGTGTGGGAAGAGGGGCTGGGAGGGCTCCTCAGGAGAGGGAAGAGGAATCAAAAGTAGCATTTTATGCTTTTATGTAAGACACACACACAGGATTGCCTTCCAGCCAAAATGCCTGGAAAACCTCTGCGCACTGATTTTCAGCTATTAGTTCAACAGACCCAGACACCAAGATTAAGAAGGGACCGTTCTTGGGAGGGTGGGGCACGATGGCGGAAGAGTAGGGGTCCTCACCTCACCTGGTGGCACCAACTTACCTAGATAACTTTCAAAACATCCTGAACACCTATGAATTCGACCTGAGGTATAAAGAGAGAACAGCTGGAATGCTTCAGAGAGAAGCATTCCAGAGAGATTGCTTAGAAGCATGCTAGAGAGAAAAGTTTTTGCTTCTAACAAGGTAGGAAGGCAAAAAATAAAAATAAAAAAGAATAAAGCAGAGAAGGGGAACCGTGAGTATCCAGGCTACAAAAGAGCGGCGAAAGCCCAACCCTGGAGAAACAGGAACTTTAAAAATCCGCGCCGAAGTTTGCCTTGACAGAAAAGTGCTTAGCAGGGAAATCACGCAGAATTGCAGGAGGGACAGTGAAGCCTCCAGGCGCCCGGAGTCACTGTAAGAGGAGGGGCCGGGGAGCGGGAGCGCCCACCGCACTCTGCGGTCCAGTATTGGTAAAGGGCCGGAGAGCCGCTGCCCTCCAGGGCATTTGGGAGAAGCCAGTCGGTTAGGCAGGCGGCTCCAGACGGAGCTGGCTGAGCTGGTTCCCTTCAGGACAGGTGGTCCCCAGGAGTGGGGTCCTCTCGGGCTGGATCCCAGGGTCCCCGGGCAGACAAAGCCAGCGATCCGGACAGCAAGAACTCTCCTGCCGCTGGGTGCACCACAAGCCGTGCATAGCAGTGTAGCTGCGCGGGCCCCAGGAGCATCTGGAGCGGACTGGGAGACTGCGGTAGTTACACACAGGGAGCTCGACTCCAGGGTTGGAAATCTGGCCACCACCATTGTTGTTTTTCCTCGTTTCACCTTGTGCCTGGGAGGCAAGGCCTCGAGGGGACAAAGGCCTCACAGGGTAAACAGCTCACACTGAGCCCAGCACCTGGCAGGGGGTGGGGCATCTCCGCCCAGGTGCACACACCTCCGCCTGGTGCACAGCAGGCCCCTCCCCCAGAAGACCAACTGGAAGAACAAGGGAAGAGCAAGTCTACTGACTACGCGGTGCTGGAAAGCTCCCGGACTGAGAGAAAATAGTATATAGAACCAGAGGGTCCTTTCTTTTCTTTTTTCTTTTTTTCTTTTTCCATTATGACTCGTTTTTATAACAGATTAAATATTTCCAATATTTTTTCTCTTTTCCCACCTTAACTACAATATTTTACCAGCTCATTTTAAAGTTTTTTTTTCCTTTTTGACTATCATATTTCTATAATTACATGTCTTAGATATATTTTTCACTTCTGAATTCCCTTCAAAATATTCAATTTAATTTCAATTTAATTTTGGTAGATATACAAGATATGGGTCTTTGTTTTTGTTTTTTTCTGCTTGTTTTGTTCTACAATGCTGTAAGTTAATACCTTCTAAAACACTGGCAGCATACACCCAGAACCAAGTGGAACCCCATGTTGGTTCATTCTGTGAGGTTATATTCTGTCTTTCTTCCCATTCTGCCCTTCTTTTATCTTGTTTGTTTTTGTGATCAGTATTGGGTCTTCATATAAGTATTGCTGGTTTATATAAATTTGAGATTGAGCACCTTCTAACTTACAGAACAAAATACACCCAGACCAAGAGGATCACCCTCTAGGACCCTTCAGGGAGACTACATTCTCTATCCACTACCACTTCCTCACACTACCATCCTCCCCTTTTTTCTTCTCCTTTTCCTCTTTTCTTTCCTTTTTTCTTTTTCTTTTCTCTTCTTCTTTGTTTTTGGTTTTTGGCTTTTTGTTTTTACTACTTTGTTTTAAAATTTGTTTTTCACTTTAGTAGTCCTTTTGTTTTATTTTGTTCTCTTCTTTTTCTTTTATTTTTCTGGTCTCTGATGTCTTTGAATTCATCTAGGGTATATTTTACTTAGGTCGTGGTTGATATTTTTTGACTCAGCCTGCTCATACAGCCACCCTCCACTGGACGAAATGACTAGAAGAAAGAATTCACCACAAAAGAAAGAACTGGAAACAGTGCTCTCGGCTACAGAGTTGCAGAATTTTGATTTCAATACAATGTCAGAAATTCAATTCAGAAGTACAATTATAAAGCTACTGGTGGCTCTGGAAAAAAGCATAAAGGACTTTAGAGACTTTGTTACTGCAGAATTGAGATCTAATCAGGGCAAAATTAAAAATAGATTAAATGAGCTGCAATCCAAACTAGATGCTCTAGCTGCTAGGTTTAATGAGATGGAAGAGAGAGTGAGTGACATAGAAGACAAGTTGATGGTAAGTAAGGAAGCTGAGGAGAAAAAGAAAACCAATTAAAAGACCATGAAGAAACGCTGGGAGAAATAAATGATAGCTTGAGAAGAAAGAATATATGAAAAAAAAAAAAGAAAGAATATATGTCTAATTGGTATTCCAGAAGAGGCTGAGAGAGAGAGAGAGAGAGAGAGAGGACCACAAAGTATATTTGAACAAATCATAGCTGAGAACTTCCCAAATCTGGGGAAGGAAACAGGCATTCAGATCCACAAGATACAGAGGACCCCTGCAAAAATCAATAAAAACTGTTCAACACGTCGACATTTAATAGTGAAACTTGCAAATTCCAAAGATAAAGAGAAAATTCTTAAAGCAGCAAGAGACAAGAGATTCTTAACCTAAATGGAGAGAAACACTAGATTAACAGCAGACCTCTCCACAGAGACCTGGCAGGCCAGAAAGGACTGGCAGGATATAGTCAGGGTCCTAAATGAGAAGAACATGAAGCCAAGAATACTTTATTCAGCAAGGCTCTCAGTCAGAATAGAAGGAAAGATAAAGTACTTCCAGGATAGGCAGTAACTGAAAGAATATGTGACCACCAAACCAGCTCTGCAAGAAATATTAAGGGGGACCCTGTAAAAGAAAGAGGAAGTTCAAAGAAATAATCCACAAAAACAGGGACTGAATAGGTATTACGATGACACTAGATTCATATCTTTTAATAGTTACTCTGAACATGAATGGCCTAAATATCCCATCAAAAGACGCAGGGTATTGGACTGGATAAAAAAAAGCAAGACCCATCTATATGCTGTCTACAAGAGACTCATTTTAGACCTAAGGGCACCTCCAGCCTGAAAATGAAGGGGTGGATAACCATTTACCATTCAAATGGTCCTGAAAAGAAAACTGGGGTCGCAATCCTCATATTAGAGTTTATAGCAAAGACTGTAGTAAGAGATGAAGAGGGACACTATATCATACTTAAAGGGTCTATCCGACAAGAAGACCTAACAATCATATATATTTATGCCCCTAATGTGGGAGCTGCCAAGTATATCAATCAATTAATAACCAAAGTTAAGACATACTTATATAATAATACGCTAATAATAATAGGAGACTTCAACATGGCACTTTCTGCAAATGACCAAAGGAACAAGGGCCTTAAATGACACACTAGACCAATAGATTTCACAGATATATACAGAACTTTCCATCTGAATGCAACTGAATAAACATTCTTCTCAAGTGCACATGGAACTTTCTTCAGAATAGACCACATACTGGGTCACAAATCAAGTCTCAACCAACACCAAAAGATTGGGATTGTCCCCTGACTATTTTCAGACCACAATGCTTTGAAACTAGAACTAAATCACAGGAAGAAATTTGGAAGAAACTTACACACATGGAGGTTAAACAGCATTGTACTAAAAGATAAATGGGTCAACCAGGAAATTAGAGAAGAATTTAAAAGATTCATGGAAACTAATGAAAATAAAGATACAACCATTCAAAATCTTTGGGATACAGCAAAAGTGGTCCTAAGAGGGAAATACATTGCAATACAAGCCTCCCTCAAAAAATTAGAGAAAAAAAAACCCTCAAATCCACAAGTTAACCTCGCACCTAAAGGAATTGAAGAAAGAACAGCAAGTAAAACCTACACCAAGCAGAAGAGAGTTACTAAAGATTCGAGTAGAACTCAATGAAATAGAGTCTAAAAGAACTGTAGAACAGATCAACAAAACCAGGAGTTGGTTCTTTGAAAGAATTAATAAGATAGATAAACCCCTAGCCAGCCTTATTAAAAAGAAAAAGAACTCAAATTAATAAAATCACAAGTGAAAGGGGAGAAATCACAACCAATACCTGGGAAATACAAGTGATTTTTAAAACGTATTATGAGCAGCTATATGCCAACAAATTAGGCAATGTAGAAGAAATGAATGCATTTCTGAAAAACCACAAATTACCAATAATTTTAAGATTTGTGTAGAATTAGAAAAGACCCCAAATAGCCATAGGAATATTGAAAAAGAAAACCAGAGCCGGGGGCATCACAATGCCAGATTTCAAGCTGTGGTACAAAGCTGTGATCAACAAGACAGTATGGTACTGGCACAAAAACAGACACATAGATCAATGAAACAAAATAGAGAACCCAGAAATGGGAACTCAATTCTATGGTCAACTAATATTTGACAAAGTAGGAAAGACTATTCACTGGCAAAAGGATAGTCTCTTCAATAAATGGTGCTGGGAAAATTGGACATCCACATGCAGAAGAATGAAACTAGACCACTCTCTTACACCATACACAAAGATGAACTCAAAATGGATGAAAGATCTAAATGTGAGACAAGAATCCATCAAAATCCTAGAGGAGAACACAGGCGGCAACCTTTTTGAACTTGGCCACAGAAATTTCTTACAAAATACATCTATGAAGGCTAGGGAAACAAAAGCAAAAATGAACTATTGGGACTTAAAATAAAAAGCTTCTGCACAGCAAAAGAAACAGTCCACAAAACTAAAAGACAACCTACAGAATGGGAGAAGATATTTGCAAATGACGTATCAGATAAAGGGCTAGTATCCAAGATCTATAAAGAACTTATTAAACTCAACAGCAAAGAAACAAACAATCCAATCATGAAATGGGCAAAAGATATGAACAGAAATTTCACCAAAGAAGACATATATGTGGCCACTAAGTACATGAGAAAATGCTCTGCATCACTCGCCACCAGGGAAATACAAATCAAAACCACAATGAGATACCACCTCACACCAGTGAGAATGGGGAAAATTAACAAGACAGGAAACAACAAATGTTGGAGAGGATGCGGAGAAGGGGGGACCCTCTTGCATATTTGGTGGGAATGTGAACTGGTGCAGCCACTCTGGAGAACAGTGTGGAGGTTCCTCAAAGAGTTAAAAATAGACCTGCCCTACGACCCAGCAATTGCACTGTTGGGGATTTACCCCAAAGATACAGACGCAATGAAACGCCGGGACACCTGCACCCCGATGTTTCTAGCAGCAATGTCCACAATAGCCAAACTGTGGAAGGAGCTATGATGTCCTTTGACAGATGAATGGATAAAGAAGATGTGGTCTATATATACAATGGAATATTACTCAGCCATTAGAAAGAACGAATACCCACCATTTGCTTTGATGTGATTGGAACTGGAGGGTATTATGCTGAGTGAAATAAGACAATCAGAGAAGGACAATAATCATGGTTTCACTCATACATGGAATATAAGAAATAGTGAAAGGGATTATAAGGGAAAGGAGGGGAACTGAGTGGGAAATATTAGAGAGGGAGACTAACGATGAGAGACTCCTAACTCTGAGAAATGAACAAAGGGTTGCCAAAAAGAAGATGGTGAGGGATTGAGGTAACTGGGTGATGGACACTGATGAGGGCACTTGATGGTATGAGCACTGGGTGTTATACTATATGTTGGCAAATCGAACTTCAATCAAAACCAATTTAAAAAAAAGAAGGGATCATTCTTGCAATTATAATTCAATAATGGAGAAATAAAAGATTTGGAAATTAAAATATTAAAATAACTCAAGAAGAGAATAAAAAGAGAAAGTAAAGAAGCCAAATTCAGAAAACAGTCTAAATGAAGCCTAGAAAGAAATTTAAGACTCTTTTTGCTTATACTGAAACAAGAGTCAATAACATTAAGTTATTATATATAATCTTTTAGATTAAAGTGTTAGGTTTTTTCTGAAAATTTTTTTTAATTATATAAATTGTTATCATTCAAATACAACTTGGGTGAAAAAGGAGTAGATTTAGCTTGTAGGAGAAAATTAAAATGATTATTTTAATAGTTCAAGAAATTTAAAAAAGCTTTAATTATGCTCAACTGTGAAAAACAAAGCCTTATTTGCATTGATTTTAGCTGACTCAAGAATATACATAACATGTGTATCCACATCTTAGGGGTAAAATGCCAGAACATCAGGACCTGAAGAAACAAAGCAAATGAGGAGAGAGGGTAAGGTGTTGTATGATGATGCCATGTTTCTAAGCAGATCCAACAGAGAAAAAGCTAGAGTCACAGCCAGAACAGGTACTAGCCCTAGCTAACCATCCAACCATTGATCCTTCCTTTCCAAATTAGATTCCAAATGATTTCAAAAGAAACTGACTCCAAAAGCAAAACAACTCCCTTTCCTTAGTGAATGGCTTTGAGAAGATCTTTGATTTTCCTCTCTCAATTCACTTATAAAAGCTCTCCTCAAAATTCTCTACTTCATCACCACATTTCACTTCACAGAGAGTCTCCTTTCAAGACCTGTATGGGCCAGGGATGATGCAGGTCATGGGGTCTATAATTTTCATTTTGTTCTGTTGGGTTTCCTCTTGTGGACAGGAAAGACATGATTCACATCTGGAAGCATAATTTAGGGAATAAATAGAGTAAGCCAAATGTGATAGAATACAAGCCCCAGCTATTTCTAGGATTGAGTAATGACAATGACTCAATACAATACAATACAATAGTATTACAAATACAATAGTATTACAGCAATAACAGTAACAGTGATAATTTGTCATTGCCTCCTAGAAGATTATGAAGGACTAACTACTCTTCATAAAGTATTGACTTTTAATAATCACAGAATTCCTATAAGGCGAAGGTGGTTGTTTCCAGTTTGGTCATGGGGAAAATAAGGACAAGTGAGGTTAATGTTGGTTGCTCAAGGGCCAGGGCTAATAAGGATGTGAACTCGGGTCTGTCTGTCCCCAAATCTACTTTTTATGACTTCATGCTACTTTTGTTTCTCTTGATTAAAAGATGAATAGGTGGTCTGTGGTAGATGGCATAATCTCCCTGTACCCACACTCTTTGCCATGTGTCTTTGGAGCTCCTCCCAATAAGGGAGCAGAGGCTATTTCCCCATTCCACCCCTTTGATCTTTGGTTTGTCCATTGGACCTGCTTTGGCCAATACAATGGGGCAGAGGTGAAATTGTACTAATAGCACTTAGCCTAGGCTTTCATTGGCCCTGGTTCATCTCCCTATCCTCTAGCACCTTCTCATGGCTATGAGAAAGGCATGCTCTGGCTAGCTTGCTGGTCCCAAGAGGAACGCAAGGGACATGTGGGACAGAGCTGCTGAGGTTGACCTGCTAATCAACTTCAGATGATCCAGTGATGCATGAACACTAAATGATCATTGCCATCTGAACTTTGGGGTGTGTTTAATAATTACAAAGACAACAGTACCCTGTATATGGTCTATTTTAAAGAGTGTGTACTAAATGTGTATAGGTGCATAGATGTCCACACACACCTAGACACATACCTAACTGAATATGAGTCTTGCTGTTTTCAATTCAGATAACCATTTGGTGCAAATAAATTTATTATTATCAAAGGAGAGGTAGTTTCAGTCTTATTTGCCTTTTGGAGACTGTAACCATTCCATTTCCTTTTTGGTTCCCTCATTAAAAGCCAAGGAAATGTTTTAAGATAGCTTAGCTGCTTAGCTCTGGCTTTGGTCTTTGGTGAATTTTACCTGATAACTGACACTTCACAGAGACCCTCTTTGCACCACTGACATATCTCAGTAAGTGGGAGGCATCTTGACCCCTGTAGGGCAGTGACAGTTCAGTGCTTTCTGCCGAATTCCATCCTGGTTGTTCTCAGCTGTAGCACTAACCTGAGGTGGTTTTGACTTTGAACAAGATCAGCACTGACGAGTGAATGTGAATTGGGAAGTAGCTTTGCAACATCAAAGTCTGCCATCAAGTGGTATCATGTCATTTTATGATATAAGACATGAGACAAAGGCAAAATGCAGAGAGAAAGAAGTGCACACAGATACATTCACACACACACATGCACACACACACACACATTTCACAAGGCATTTGAAGCTGTTCTCAGATTGTGATTAGGTCAGAGTCCTTCTTTGTAACTTTGACTTTTGGTATATTGACCTATCTGGACTCACAATAAATATTTGATACACTCAAAACTACATTCTTAGACTAGGACTAAGTATATAAGATGAAGTGGAGAACTGGCTTAATTTTGACAGAAATCAGATCCAAATAATCTTGCTTAAAAAATAAAAATCAAAGTTTTGTCTTTGATTTACTCAAAGACAAACATGGTTCTACTCAAGATGGTTCATGTTATTCCCGCTGAGAAAAATGAATTTGCATCAGTTGTTACAAACAAACACAAGCTGGTATATTCAAAGGCTATGTAGTCTTATGGCCAATTGATTCATTTGAAGTAATGTTTCCTTTTATAATGTCGGAATAAAAATGTACATGTTATGATAGTACTCTTGTGAAATATGCCCTAATTCACTAATATCAAAATGGGAAATAAACATATTTGTATTTGATTTGGGCTAGATTTTTAGTAAAACTTATGTAATTTCTGAAAAATATTAAAGAGTTTCGGTTGTAATTGGGAAGATTCCGGGATTTAGAACAAGATGTGTGCTTCTGTTTTGGTAGTTTGAGGAGGAATATACAGGGGAATTCTCTCTGGAAGAGAGGCTAGAAGTGGTCAGTCAGTTGAAACAAGCCTACTTCCATTGCACAGAAAAGAAATGTACGATTAAGAGAAGGCAGATCATAGCATGTGCATCATTTGCCATTTTCCCCTGTTAAACTTGCAACCCAATTAGATAGAATCTGGTATTTATCTTCCATTTTGAAGTTTTTCTGTGTTCTCTATTTTGTTCATGTTTTTTCTGTGATATCGGTCTAGTTAAGATGGACACACGGAATCATTAACAAATCCTGATTCGGTGGACTGTTACTTGAATATTTGCTTGTTCTGTGTTCATCTTTCAAAATCACATTGAAATCCATAGTCCTCTAAGCTACTGACAGGTTCCCCAATTTCTCTCTTTTCCCCAGTATTTGCTTCTAACACAGCCTCCAGAGTGATTTTTAAAATACATGCTATATCAATTTTTTGCTCAGAAACTTTTAACGGTTTCCTAGTACCCTCTGAATAAAATCTAAATGTCACATCTCAGCCAACAGTGACCTTTAAGGCTTAGTCCCTGCTAATCTCTCCAATGTTTTTCTTTCTTTTTTTTTTTTAAAGATTTATTTATTTATTTATTTGAGAGAGAGAAAGGAGCTGGAGAAGGGACAGAGGGAGAAAGAGAAAGAGAATTCCAGGCAGACTCCTCACTAAGCATGGAGCCCAATGTGGGACTCAATCTCATGATCCTAAAACCATGACCTGAGCTGTAATCAAGAGTCGGATGCTCAACCCACTGAGCCACCCAGGCGTCCCTCTCCAATGTTTTTTCCTTCTGTTCTCTGCCCAGTTCATTCTACTCATGCTGACCTTCCTGCAATTCCCTGAAGACCCCATGTTTGTTCCTTATTTTGAGCCTTTCACTTGCTGTTCCCTTTGCCTGGAATAACCATCTCCTCCCACCCCAGGTCTTCACTGGCTTGCATTTTCACTTCTTTTAGGTTTCTTTTCAAATGTCACTCCTCAAAGAGATGTTCGCTGGCTTCTTGATCTAACATAGCCTTCCACTCTTGATAGGTTTTTATTCTCGACTTCCATTGCAGCACAATTGACCACTCACTGGCAGGTAGGTGCTTCTCTCTGGGAGGGTGATTCCCTCACAATTGCTAGCTTTTAATACTTATTCTCTTTTTAAATGCAGAGGAAAGGGCTCCTCCTGCTAGTTCAAACACTGAACTAAGGGCTCTGTTCCTTCCTGTTCAAATTACTATTCTACTACCACTCTTCTGGCTCCTCTTGTCTGCAACAACTCAACATATGGACCAATGTGACTTCTACATTATACTGATGACTCATCTATTTGCCAATGATGTGTGCCCTAATTTGCATTACAGAAACCCTCATTATAGCAGAGTGCATTGTGTAGGTTTATAAATGCATGGAAGATGGCTCAGACGAACTGGAAGGATGTATGCAAACTGATTACAGTAGGAAGGAAGGTTTTTATTTTTCAGTTCATTCTGCCTTTTATTATTCTTCACATACTGTTTGCATATATGTATGTGTTTCTTGTGTGAAAGGGAGTAAACCAAAAGTTAATGAGACCAAGAAAAAAAGAAACACAGTGAACATGTTTAAAAAATAAGGAAGAAATATGACAAAATAGATGTATCACAGATTTATGCCCATGTGTGTGGGTAGTAGGTAGGTAGCCAGGTAGACTCCTCCTTGGCACAACTTCATCCAATATTCCTTTCATGTTGCGCTGACAATCTATACAATACAAATCTCTGTACTTTTTATACTTCCAAGGAAAGTAAGTATAATACACATGCACATACTTTTGTTTTTGACATCCTTTCATGAAACCAGTAAAATATTCAGGAGCAAGAGGGAGAGACAAAAGAGACAAAAAGAGAGACACTAAAAGAGGAGAGTGGAAAAAGATCACATCACTCTTCTTTCTCTCTTTGAAAACAACTGAGGGAATCATGGCATATTTCTTTTGTGTGCTTCATTTGCCAGTTGTTTTCCTCCCAGTAAACCATGCTTTTGTCTCATCATGGATTTCACAGATTCAGAGATGTCTAATCCTTGGTACTGCCTGGAAATCCCCAAACTGCTATCTCACATTTCTCTCTGGAGCCTTCGAAATCTCTGTGTTCTCTTCGGCAATTTCTAATGACACTTCTGACCTGGAGATTTATTTCTGAGAACCAGAACTTTGGCCATCACAAGCCATGTCTGTCAGTGTCCTTTCTTCATCTGGTTTCTGCTTCACTGTTTAAGGCTAGCATTCTTTCTTCAGAATAGGAACACATTAATGATCTTTTATTAATTAGGCATCTGACTGCAATAAGAGACCATTACAACAATCCTTTTCTTACTTGAGACACTGGAATAATTACCTTCTGCTACATAACAAACCACCCCATAATATAATGACTTAAAAACAGATATTTACATCTCATGATTCTTTGGATCCAGAGGTCTCTCCATCTGATCCCTGCATCTCCAGTGGGCTAGCCCAGGCTTATTCACATTGTAGCAAACGGGATCCAAGCAGGAAGAGAACAAGGCCCAATACACGAGCCTCTGATTTCAAGTCCCTGATTCTGTCAGATTTGCTGCTGCCCCACAGACCAAACCAAATTACTTGTCCAAGCCTAGATTCAATGATGGAGTTCGTCCACATATTCATGGCAGGAACTGCAAAGAATCTGTATATATTATTGAAATCTACCACAGACACCAAAAATGAGAGGGTGACTTGTTCTATTTTTCTATTGTAAAGGTTACAAAGTAGCACAAAATGCATACTTTCTCTAGACAGTATGTAATTACATTTTATGTGTCCTCTTCCTCCTTTTGTCAAAACTTGTATAGATCAATTGTGGGAGGAATAGCAGAGCCCTTCTGGTGTACTACATTTTAAGAATACTGGTGGCAATTTATTCAACCCAGGTTGCTGTCTCAGGTTTTACAGTCTGGGCACTGCAATAATCTAGAGGATGCTGTTTACATCATATTTGTAGTAGTTTTGGGTATTTATTACAAAAATTTCTTAGCAAATAGTAGCTAAATTTCTTGAAGGAAGAACTTTTATTTATATTTTTTAATGATTTTTTGGCTTGTGACTTACACCAACAAGCCCATCTTTTTCCAATTGAAGAGAGACTTGTTACAATGAATGGTAAAGAAGTCCTTGACTTGCATAGATTATTTCTAGTTGCTCATGTCTTCTACCTTGAAGTGCTTCTCTTCTTCTGATTCCTAAAAAACAAATCACCCTAGTCTTCATTGTTATAGATTGTGCTTGTTAATATTCATATTCACAGGCCACAATTTACACAATTTTAAAGTATGTTTTCTATGGTGTTTCATTTTCCAAATCTGGAGTTATTTTTCTCTGGACTACATTTTGTTTGCAGTTTATTACCAAATGACTTTTTCTTTATATGTATATGTGTGTGTATATATGTATATATGCATATATATATATTCCATTTATACATACTTTAGAATATTAAAATATATTTAACATTTAAAACAATTAAAATATTAAAAATAATAAAGTATTTTATTTTATCCAATAAATTATTGGAGCACCTGGGTGGCTTAGATGGTTAAGCTTCTGACTCTTGGTTTCTGCTCAGGTTATAATCTCAGGGTCGTGGGATGGAGCTCTGCATCAGGCTTAGCTGCAGAGGTGTCTGCTTGAGATTCTCTCCCTCTCCCCTTGCCCCTCTCCCTCTACCACTTCCCCTGTTCACATGCCTGCTCTCTCTCTCTCTCTCTCTCTCTCTCTCTCTCAAATAAATCAATAGGGAGGCCTGAGTGGCTCAATGGTTGAGCATCTGACTTTGGCTCAGGTCATGATCCCAGGGTTCTGGGATTGAGTTCTGCATCAGGCTCCCCGCAGCCTTGCCTCTTTTCTTATTTAAAAGAAAAATAATATTTAAAAACATGAATAAAATAAATCTTAATAATAGAGTATTATTAAAATTCTTAAATATATGTATATTTAATATATACATATATTTAATATATATTTAAAATTCTATAAATATTTATAGAAAAATAAAGTATATCTGTATGCATTTTATATTTTATATTTGTATATGTTGTATATAGTATATATATTTATATATAAATATAAATAGATCTTTTTTTCCTGCCTCTCAGTAGATTTCTCCTAATCCTTCTGATTTTATTATTTCAAAGACACTCATAACCCTCTCTGTTCCTAGAGATTAAAGTGTTGTCTGTTGGAACTGGAAGCTTTAGGTATTGGTTTAGAGATCTGGGATGTACTACAGTCAACTAAGCATTTTCAGTGTGCTCCTGTTTCCTGGAAGTTTAATGGTGCATATTATAGTTCCTTTGAAAAAGTTAGGTGTATATTTTAATACAGCATGTTTTATTCTAATATAGAAACACTTCATTATTGGGGTCTTTTAATGCTACATTTGTATATTTATTCCAAAATATTTCTTTGTAATTAGAAGCCTTTCCAAAGATTTGACAAACTTTGCTTTTTATCTAATTGACAAATTCCATTCTAAAATTTTGGAAACTTAAACATAAAATCACAGTGCAACTGTTGGATTAGGAAGACATGCAAATAACTTTATGATTTACATCTATGTTAACCAAGATTTCCCATCCTTTGGAATAGGTAGTATAGCTATTATTTTAACTTAAAATTATCTATGATATTAGAATTAATTGCAAAAAAATGAGGCAATATAAAAACTAGCACTGGGTTTCAATGTTGACTTCCTCTGAAAGAGTCCGAAGCATTCTAAAATTTCTATTTAAGAGGGAATGTGTAAGAAACAAGATGAGTCAGAAAAGGTTTAAGCTTATTAATCTCATCCTGAGAGGGTGTTGGTTGTAAGTTAAAAATCTATTTATTTTTCAGTGATAACTGGCTCAAATTTCTTAAATCGTGGATGTTCTCAGGTAGACACACATTCCTGTGCATGCTCATGCATGCACACACACACACACACACACACACATATACATACAAGATATGTTTTATTTTTGCATTTGAAGAAAGAGAATGGTAGGCTTATCTTGCTCACAAGTAAAATAATACAAAATAATGCCGTATAACAAACTGTCTTAAAACTCACTGGCTGAGCGCAATAAGCATTTGTTTGTTTGTTTTTGTTTGTTTGTTTGTTTAATTCAGGTTGGCTAGAGCATCTCTGCCTTGGGCTTGGTCACTTGACCTTGGCTTTAGGCTTCAGGCTCAGCTCCGCTCCTTGTATCTCACTCTAAGGCTCAAGACAAAGGACAGCAACTTTCTGGAACAACCCTTCTCATGGCGAATAAACAGAGACAGGCTAAACATCCAAGCACATTTAAGGCTTCTGCTCATGTCACATCAGTTGACAGTTTTTGACCAAAGTAAATCTTGTGCTCAAACTCCAAATCAGTGAGGTATGAAAATGTATTCTATCCATGGGGACATGGGAAGAGCCCTAGATATTTACAGAACAATAATCCAATGTTTTACATTACGTAAAAAATATTATAAACTGAAATGCCTTTAGAGACTATTTGAATGGAATGATCTAGGTGCGCAACGAAGCAAACAGTAGAGGGAAGACCCCATCAAAAGAATATGGCAGAAGCAGCTTCAAGTATTATTGCTTTGTAGGAATTCCCAGGGAATTTCTGCCAAATAGTTGATTTTTAGAAAGAGGACATAGAAATTCATTACCTTATGTTAAAATTTTTTGTTTTTAAACGTTGGGAAGCAGTTTACTTTTGAAAAATTATGCTTGAGCCAAACAAAACATGCTTGCAGACCACATATAATTTGGAGTCTGCCATTTGCAGCCTTTGACCAGAAGTCTCTTTAAATTACCAATACACAACCCAACAATTACACATTTAAGAAAGTTATAAACTCTTTCCTTTTTGTTCAACAACAGCAAGGCCATCATTTCACTTTACCACAGAGAGAGGTAACATTGATCAGTTTTTCTGGCCTATTCATCTGTAGATGTTTTCTAAAAACAAAACAAAACAAAATGTTTTAAAGTGTGTATGTAATGATACAATGTTATATTACTAGAGAGCTACATAGTTTACCCAGTGCTTTTTTTTAAAAAAAAAGATTTATTTATTTATTCATCACACACACACACACACACACACACACACACACACACACAGAGGCAGAGACACAGGCAGAGGAAGAAGCAGGCTCCTTGCAGGGAGCCCGATGTTGGACTTGATCCCGGGACCCCAGGATCATGCCCTGGGCCAAAGGCAGACCCTCAACCACTGAGCTACCGAGGCGTCCCTACACAGTGCTTTCAAGTACCTACATTGATTTAACCCTCACAGCAAGTGGTAGGGTTATCATTTTGTAGATGAGAAAACCAGCTCAGGAAGATTATGTGCTTTTTCCAAGGTCAAAGTGTTATGCTATATATCAGGTGATAGCAGAAGTAAGATTCTAGGTCATTTAGCTCTTTCTCACAGGTTAGGTAATCACAGATCTACAGAACACCAAAGCTATTTTGACTACTGTCCTGATTTGATTCTAATATTTAATATGTGATAGAGTGATGTGTTCTAATATCTTCTATTTTAGGAGTGTAAATCTTTTCTTTGATGGAGAGCTAGTGAAGGCCCTACAGGATAATCATGATGTTGCTATTATATTGCTTTGTACTCTCAGTTGCATCTGTTCTTGTGTCTTTAAACCTCGTTCCCATAAGATGATTAAATAATGATTATCTTGTCTAGAAATAATTGGATTTGTGTTGTGGTTCCACTTGACCCCCAGTGACATGATGCAGTTTAAGAATGTCACAGATGTTAAGGTGTAAAGCAGAAAATGCTATTTGTTTTTCATCAGAGAGATATGATTCCGTATCTAGAACATATTCCTAAAAATGAGGGGACAGAGAGAGATTCTCCCGAAAATCAGCTATGTGACTTTCAGATATGACACCTCATTTTATTCTTTAGATTGTCTAAGAAAAAGTAAGATGATACAAAAAGAGTGAGAATTCTGTGGAAAGATGAGGTATGAATCCAGGTTCATCTTAGTAATTAATTAACCAATCAGGGCAGCCCAGGTAGCTCAGCTGTTTAGCGCCTGCCTTCAGCCCAGGGCCTGATCCTGGAGACCGAAGATCAAGTCCCACATGGGGCTCCCTGCATCTCCCTCTGCCTGTGTCTCTGCCTCTCTCTGTGTGTCTCTCATGAATAAATAAATAAAATCTTTAAAAAAAAATAAACCAATCAGATTAATTTCCCTGTTAACTCATCTTAACAGTATAAGCTATGTTGGCCGAACCACACAGCATTTCAATCACAGATTGATAATCTTAGCATTATAAACTTGAATAATAGACAAGTGTGTTTTCTTTTTCTGAAGATTGCTGATAAAAGCCAGCCATTTAGGTGGTCCTGACTATATCCCCCAAATGATGAATAATACAAAATAGTGAATAGATATCATGAGCAGTTTGCACTTGAGAAAAGTCACCATCAATCCCAGAGCAAAGTTTCTAAAATAAGAAAGAAGATGAAGGAGAGACATCATTCCCGTTTAAATTCCTTTGCTGGTATTTCGATGCTTTTTTTGTTTTAGTATCTTCCTCGGAGCGATGAGTCAAATGCCTTCCATCAAAGAAAGCAATAGTGGTATACATTTTGCACATAGTAAAATCTGCACAATTTCATGGCTGCTAAAAAAGAAAATACGTTCTCTCTTTCCCTCTTCCTGTGGTTTCTTTAGTGTAATAAAATAACTTCCCTGGGAGGTCAAAGGATTCTTCCATTTTTTCTTTCCGTGCTCTTAGAAATTTGTAACCACCTGCTTGACACTTGCTTTCTGTTTGGGGGAGTTTTAATAGATGATATTAACTGGTGCCTAAGGGGGGCAAAAGTCATCTATATGTAAAAGTAATGAAGTTATAGGAAAATAGCTGAGCAATTCAAGAGAGTTATGTCAATTGCTTTTGCAAAAATGCCTGGTCCTCTGTGGTCCGAGTGTTAGGCCTCTGGAGTTTACTTCTCCTTAGTGACTCCATTTCATTTCTTTTCCTGTTTATACTGTGCCTTTTACTTTTCCAGTTCCCTTCACCTTTGAAATCCCAAAGGCTGTCCCCTGGAGAATCCACTTCTGAATACCTCTGTCTACTTCTGAACACTTTCTGGAGATTCTGAAGTGTCTGAATTCCCATGAGGGCCAGTGAAGATCTACATCCCCTCCTTCAAGCTGAGTGGGGAAGTTAGGGGAAAGGCTTTGAGTTCAGACTGGATCTTTCCTGACTGGAAAGCCTGGCAAAGATGATGGGGCATTGGCCAGCGAGGAGAATAGCATACTGGACTGCCTCAACCCAGCATGCTCATAGTCATCTCCTTGGAAAGAACTGCAAAGGCAATAAAATTTCAGGGGGAAAAAAAAAGTATAAACGTATTCTGTATGGGAATAGCGATCCTTTCCCTGCCCATCTTGTTTTCTGCAGGAAGAAAAAAATTACAATTATACTAATGACTTTCTAAGAACATTATGACTGTATAAATGTGACCAATTTGAACTGATTTTGAATTTGGCTTTGTTCATATACATTTAAATTGGTTTGTGCTCCAGTGCAAAATCATATAGAATAGTCAAATACTTAGGGAAATACTTGGCTAAGCAGTGAAATGTTTAGCAAATGAAGGGAGGGAGTCCTAGAGTTACCCCAAGATATCTTGAAGAGATCAGACTTGCTAAGAAGGTGAGACCATCCCTGAACGGACTGCCATATTTCTCAAACTTGAGAAAGATTCTTTGGAACTCCAAATGAAGAATAAAATTGGCCTTTCATAACTAATGGCTAGGATTACCCAGACATAATGGAATGAATTGTAACAAAAGTGGAAAAATGTTCATAATTTCACCCTGACTCACAGCCAAATGAATAGGCATGCCCTTATAAGTATAGAATTCCAGGCCTGGCATTCAGACTCAAAGCCCTGGGTCCTACAGATATGTCCCACTTGGCCAGCATAAGGCTGCCTCCATTTCCATAGTATTTGAAGAACCAAATGAAGTTACTGACAGTGTTTAACAATGTAATATTTCACATAGAAATCCAGATGTCTGGCTTTAGAAGACCCAGACACCCATGACCAAGAACTGAATAGCAGCTACTTCTTCTGGTAGCAGCTTATACTCACCAGGTCTATATGGTCACACCTAATCCTCCTACTTCACCCTCCCAAGAACCCCCCCAACACACATACCCATACCAAGTGTCTGACTCTTGGTACCTTTCACTTATCGCCCTGATTACTGGTCCACCATTACTGTTCTTGCTATATATAAGGCATCTTCAATACTGTCCTAAGATGTTCTCTGGAGTAGTGGGCTATGTTTATCTTGAGCCTTCTCTCACCCCAAGGACCAGGTGTGATCCTTGCTGACCCTTTAGTGCCACTGCTGGCTGACACTTGGCTACTCCCTACATCAGCTCTCTACCCCAACCAGTGCTAGCTCCTTCTAATTGTGGATTCCACCCTGTCATTTTGACCTTGCTTCAGGCCATTCAAATGTCACACTAGTAGTCATTTAGATGAAATCATATAATAAAAAATTAAACTTCTAGGCAGTGGTGACATACATTGATATTACTAATACATACACCTACAAGAGTTGTTCTCTTTCTAAACTAAATGACAACAAGAACACTTCTTTTTAAAAGTTAATATTTGCAGGCCCACCCAACAGCATCATATTCACTCCAAAATAAAATAAATTCCTATTTTACAGAAGGGGAAAAAAGGGAAACCAAATTTCATGTCTTGATTACTCAACAAGAGAGTGTATTGATGACACAAGTTGTCCTTAGCTACGTAGTGATTATATTTAAGTGCCATAGAAGATTTTCTTAGAAGAGATTGCAATCACTATAAGTACTTAGCATTGCATTGCTTACATGAAAGAAATGCAACTGAGATGAAAAGAAACCTCCTTAGTATAGATTAGTTTGTCTATTGTCCATTAACTATGAATGAAAGTTGAAATTCAGCTCATTGTGATGCAGTGCTGGATTCTATAAAAACAACAGTCATTGTTTGAAGAACTGCTGGAATGTCTCCTGAGGTTTTTGCTGGAGTGGTTACTTGTGGAGGTTAAAGGAATTTAGGGACACAATTTCTTCTTGTTACTAGAATAAACATGTTGTGATATACACATACATATGTGTATACACATATCTGACTATACAGGTGGTGGGTGTGGGTGTGTGGGTGTGTTTCTGAATCTCCTACTTCAAGCAGCATTTCCTCTTTTATTAAGTTTTATGTAATGAGATTCATACGAGATTATAATTAAAGAGATAATGCTGGTGTTCATAAGCAAAATTTAGAAAAACACTAATCTAGTCTAGCTTTCCTATTTTCTACATGGGGACATAATATTAAAAGACATTATACGGGTTTTTCAAAGTCTCAGACTGGTTGGTGGTACAGCCAGGTTTTAGACCATAAGGCTCAAAACTCCTACTTGGGTCTTTCTTTCACTCTATAGGCTAATATTTATTGAGTGTTTGCTTTGTGCAAAAACTGTGCCACAGCTGAATGATCTCAGTTAATCCCACTAACTCCAGGAAGTCAGTGTTATCCATGCTCGAGATGAAGATAAACATCCTCAGGAAGAGTAAGTAATTTGGTGAAGGTCACAGAGCTAGAAAGTGCAGTCAGAATTCAAGTCTACCTAAATCATTTTTTAAATTTATTTTAGAGAGAAAGAACACAAGTGAGAGGGGCAGAGGGAGAGAGAAACTTAAGCAGATTCTGCAGTGAGCACAGAGCCTGACTCAGGGCTCAGTCTCATGACCCCGAGATCAGGACCTCAGCTGAAACCAAGAGTTGAATGCTTAACTGACTGAGCCACCTAGGTGCCCCTAAGTCTAGCTAATCTGATTCCAAAGCCACTAGCTATTCTTTTAGCCACTTTTATCAATAGTCCTCATAACCATGTTTATCCAAGATGGTAAAATAAGTCATGAAATCAAATTTTATGTGTATTTTTATACCCATGCATTCAATGAAAAACTGTATTTGATCATGACTTTTTAATTAAATACTCTGTCCTATTGTGAATTCCATTCTTGAAGAATTGTCAGACTTGAAAAAAATCAGCTCCCTGAAACTAGAACCTGTAAGGTAAGAGCTAAGAATTCTGCAGATGATTATGGAGGAGACCAATTTCCATTGATCTGAGGAGGTAATAAAGAGCATCTTGGTGTCTTTACGATGCTACTAATCAATATAGGGTAATGACAATGAGCCAGAGCCAGGAGATATGGGACAATGGTACTTGAAGAATAATGATGAAAAGCCAACTGGAAAACAAATCCAACAGAACAGAGTTTGGAAGAGTCACAGATAAAGGTCTATATGGCATTGTGCTTACCAACCCAATCTTTAAACAGTCTTACAAGCACTTTACTCTAGTTATACTCTCCTAAAAACACTGTGGTAGATACTGAGTTACTTCAGTTGAATCCCAATGGATAAGGATCAATATTGCTGGAAGGCAACCTGGCAATGCCATCTCCCTGTTTTGTCAAAGAGACAATTCAGTCTCTCAAATTTGCTAGATGAAGGATGATTATTTCATCCCCATCAAAATGGTTAGAGTTCACTCCTAAAATATCTGGACCAATCCATTTCCAGAAATGTACTATTACCCTACCCCTTGAAATGCTCATTCATTTTAGCTTTGTCTACACATAGGAAAATAATGAGGCAAATAAAAGTGGTTCAGTAGCTAATATAAATCGGAAACAATTGACGAGTCATTTCAAGTAACAATGTTCTTTAACTAAATGGGATGCTCAGATTTAGGTTTGGAGTCAGGAGTGTACAGTTACAAAGATCACCACTGAGTTAGGAGCAGTGGTATATGCCATTTGGAATAGCAAAATCAGCTCTGGAGTGGAGATGAGATTTATGGAGGTGATATTAAATATTTCAGGTAACCACTGTATCATTTAGTGCACCAAAATAGTTATTTACTAAATGGTACCTCTGCCTTTTGCTCTGTTATATGTAAATGAGTTCCTATGGCCCAGCCGAACGGAATTGTGGGAGGAAAATTCATAATCCTTATCAATATGATCATTTGAATTATAGTGATGAAAATATGTCATCATTTTTAGCCCATAATGAGTGATTTTTAGATATTTTTAAAAGATAATTTAAGGCTCATGTGTTGTAATTCTCTATATTTAAGATGAACTGAAGGTTTAAAGTGCTTTTAGAAGTGTTTTGTTTAGGGACGCCTGGGTGTCTCAGCGACTGAGCATCTGCCTTTGGCTCAGTGTGTGATTCCAGAGTCCTGGGATCAAGTCCCACATTCGGCTCCCTGCATGGAGCCCGCTTCTCTCTCTGTGTCTCTCATGAATAAATAAATAAAATCTTTAAAAAAAAGTGTTTTGTTTAAGAAGCATTTTCCCAAAGTACTTAAATATGAAAAATTATTGTATTTGATCTGAATTCCACAGTCTCCACATGATTCCATGAACATTTTCAGAGCAAAAGAGATTACACATATAGTATCTTCTACAGGAAGAATAAGCTTAGTTTTTTTTTTTCATGATGGTTCCCAAGCTTAAGATAATTCAACAGTAAACCCCATAGTACACCCCAGGCATCAGCAGCCACATAATTACAGCCAAATCCAAGTCAACATCAGCGCAATTTTTGCTTCAAAGCTTTTGAGGAAGCAGAGGAGGATTTGATGAGATTATTTTAATCCCTGGTTGCATTTTACTTCCCATGATAGCCTGAAACTTAGCTGGACACCTTTTAACCCTAAACATTTAATTACTTTACTTAAGCTACTACAATGATTATGAAATACAGAATGATAGAAATGAAGGAATTGTTAGCTTAGGCAGTGTGCCAGTTCAACATGAGAAGGAATTTGGTCCATCTCTAGTGAATTCATTCTCCACAAGCATATTGCAAGAACCAATTTTATGTTGTATTCCTCTCTTTGATCATTCTTCCCACCTTTTGAGCAGGTCTCTGTGGATCTATACTTCCTGTCCTCCCCTTGAAGCTTGATGTTTTTTAGGTTTCTCTCCTGAGTCCTCATCCTACCTCATCTTATCTCTTCTGTTATTACTTACTTCTTTACATGCTCATCTTCATTCATACTTTTGAACATCACATACATGCTTATAGCTCCAGATTTGTATCTTTGCCCCAAATCTCTCCACCATCCCCAACCATTGACTTCATGGTTCCATTGAATATCCCAATGACTCACTGAAGGTGACATTTCTGGAACTTAATTCCTTGTGTACCATACAAAATACATACTTATGCTTTTCCTCTGTAAGCTGGTGTCCCATTGCTAAAGTTAAAACTTTAAGATTTACTTTTAGATGGTGCTTCCTCTCTCACCAAGAATACTTAATCAGTGACCAAATACCATCAAAGGCATTACATTAAAAAAAATAGAGTCAAATTGGCCTTCTCTTTTACATTCCTTTTGTGACATTCATATATTGTTTTAAAGAGAAATGAGAGACCAACTTGGGATCCTTCTCTTTCACCATCTCATGCCTGGGTTTGAAATAGTCTTTCAGCTATTCTCCCTGACTCAATTTGTTGTCTCCCTCCTGCACTGGTCTTCCAAGCTGCTGCCAAAGCGATCTATGTAATATGAAAATCTGATTATGTCTATTTTCCAGTTTTCTGCAACAGGTAGAGGAAAAAGCTCAAAATTCTTGACATGGCCTAATTGACTCTCATGATTTTTACCTCTCCATCCTCTTCTATAACCACTTCATTCTTTTTTTTTTAAGACTTTATTTTTTTATTCATGAGAGACACACAGAGAGAGAGAGAGAGAGAGAGAGGCAGAAACACAGGCAGAGGGAGAAGCAGGCTCCATGCAAGGAGTCTGACATGGGACTCGATCCCAGGTCTCCAGGATCAGGTCCTGGGCTGAAAGGTAGCACTAAACTGCTGAGCCACTGGGCTGCCCCTGGCTTCATTGTGCTTCTTTGGCATATGCCTTGATCCCTAAAACCATGGTCATCGTCACCAGAGTATGTATAACCTCTCATGAAAACCCAGTTCTGATACCTTCCTTTGCATCCACAGACAGTGTAGTTAGTCAGCCCTTCCCATATTTTACCTCTGTGTCTTCTAGGAACTTCCTATTCTACTGCATCCTTTCTAATTTCCTGGATACCACAATATATAGCTGATCCTCAGCTTATGGTGGTTTGACTTAGGATGTATTTTATTTTATGATGCAACAACAACAACAAAAAGTTTAGTAGAAACTCTTATTCAATTTTTGAATTTTGCTCTTTTCTCAGGCTAGTGATATGCAATACAATAGTCTCTTGTGGTGCTGGGCAGCAGCAGTGAGCTGCAGTTCCCAATTCAGTCACACCATCAGCATGGTAGATAACTGATCCTCTGACAACCATTTTGTACTTGTATAACTATTCTTTTCACTTTAGGTCCAGTATTCAATAATTCACAAAATACTCAACACTTGAGCATAAAATAGACCTTGTGTTAGATGATTTTGCCCAATTTCAGGCTAATAGGAGTGTTCTGAGCATGTTTAAGGTGAGCTAGGCTAAGCCATAATGTTTGGTAAGTTGAGTGTATTAAGTGTATTTTTTACTTACCATATTTTCAACTCACCATGGGTTTATCAGGAGGCACCCCATTGTAAATCTAGCACAATAATTTGTGCTAACTTCCTACTAGACTGAGAGCTTCTTAGGACCAGTTCTCATCCATTTCTTTATCTCCAGCAGTTGATATGATGCATTTCACATAGTATGTGCTTAACTTATCTTTGTTGAGTGAATGAATAAATGGGCTATGCTAGGTCCTTTAACACACAGAACATTTTCTACTTTCACTTTATATGAGACGAATGGTATCTTTCTGGACTTTGTGAAAGTGATATCATCAATCTTTACAGGTGATGAAGGGCTCAGAGAAGTTCAGTAACTTGTCAAAGGCATACAGCTTTGAAGGTCTGGTCATCTCTCACTAAGTTTATTATTTTTCCCTGCATAAACTTAAAATTGTTACTTGACCTGTTAATGCTTTATTCTTCACACATGTAAGATGAAATAACAATATCTACCTCCCATGGATGTGATGATCAAATGAGTTATTACATCTGAAAGCATGCAGAATAGCCATGGCATGTATGAAGCACTAAGGTAATTGTCAGGAATATCACTAATATCACCTTTAATGAATAAGACCAGAATTACAAGATAAGTTCTTTCATTACCATTTAGCATGTTGTTTTATTTAAAAAGTCAGATGATTAGTTGTCCAAACTTCTTTTTTTAGTCATAAGAAATGACAATCCAGAGGTTTGGGGATCCTGAGGAAGTAGAAAAAAAGATACATTTTGTCATGTCACCCCTGACATTACCATTTCAGTCTCTGAATATGAAACTGAGAAGAGGTATAATAGATCAGAAATCCAAACACAAGAAATTCAACTATTTTAATATTAAATGTCCAACTGTGGTTTAAGTGTTACTAATTCTGGGAACCTCTGGAATATCTATACTCAAGCTTAAATAAAGTGAAAGTCTCAGATACCTATTCTATATATCCATTTACTTCTCTGATGGATGAACGTGTTGTTAGATGTTTTCAACAAGCATTTTAGTACAATTAGAAGAAGTGACCACTAGAGACAGAGTAGAAAGAATAGTCATTTATGCCTCATGTGCTGTCTTATAAAAAAGACCTTAATTTTCTGGAATAGTATAAAAGTTTTAGGTGCTGATAGTTTTACACAATCCAACCAACAAGATTAAGGAGCTCTGAGTAACAGAAAAAAACATAAGAGCAAAGAGGATTGGGAAAGAATGAAAGAAATAAACAAATAGAAATAACACGGGGACAAGCAGTAATGATTCAATTTAAGCTGATCCTTTAGTAGCTATATCCCATGGGGATCCTGGGAGCTACCTAGGGACTTGACATTATTATTCAGAGAGCATTTAGAGTTAACACCACAACCTTATTGTTGAAATTTTCCCTGGAGTTATTTGCATATACCTTGATACTGATACTCTAAAAAAGCTATTATACCTTGTATGTATTAAATTGCAAAACAGCTGAATTAGAGGTACTCTTGAATTTTGGCTCAGTTAAACAAGAATGTTAAACAAGAATGTTGTTGGATTTGGTGCCTCAATCCTAAGGGTGGCTCCAGAGGTTCATCTAGGAATTATGATATTTAGCTGACAAAGTGACATGGGCTGTCCACAGAGATATTTTACTTTGTTTAATTTAGTGTGGTGCTGTGAAACCCTAGCCAATAACAGTTGGAAAGGGTTCCCATGTATCCAAACATCAAGTACTATCAGAAAAAGTGTCTTCTCAGAACATGAGAGACTCCTCTAACTCTGGAAAATGAACAAGGGGTAGTGGAAGGGTAGTTGGGTGGGGGGATGGGGTGACTGGGTGATGAGCACTGAGGGGGGCACTTGATGGGATGAGCACTGGGTGTTATACTATATGTTGGCAAATCAAACTCCAATAAAAAATATACAAAAAGGAAAAAAAGAAGAAGAAGAAGAAGAAATGTCTTCTGCAGACAATGGCACTTAGAGGTATAGTAAATTGGCTGGTCAGAAACCAATGATAATCTCCACCCAACTTGAGGAATTTGATTTTTCTTTTTCTCCACAGTTGATGGGGTCTGAGGCTAAAGCTCAGGAAAAAAAAACAAAAAAAAACCAAAAAAAAAAAAAACAAAACAAAAAAAAACCAGAAGTCATGTCTCCTGTTACTTCTTCTCATGAGACCTTCTCTACCAGATAAAGAAATAAATCTGTATGATTTTCACTACTGTGGAAAATAAGCCAAGATTTTTCCACAGGAAATGGCCCAGAAGCCATTGCAACTGTTCCACAGTGTGCTCAGGGAGATCTCTGCTCAGTCTGTGTTGGAGTTTATTGATAGCTGCTATTTCTATGTACTGCTCTACCTCTCTTGTAAGACAAAAGGGAAAAGATAAATTATAATGCATTTTGGCACAGAGGAACACAGAGCATTTAATGCAGAGAAGTTGCTCAATTACGAATGTACCTCCTATGAAATTATATATTAAAAAAAAGAACACATCTCTCTTCCCAGGGAATTGGCCTCTGAAAATAAATCTTTCAGTGAATTGATACTTAAATTCCATTAAGTACCACTGTAATTAACCAACATTCTACATCCTAGCCCACGTCCTACATAGAGTCAAGCAGGAAAGGCACACATTAAACAAAAAAAAAAAACAGAAAAATAAGTCTTTACTTGGGATTCTGTTGAGTGTTCTCACAGGACAGTGAACAGTACAACATATACCCAACTAACGTAATCCTTACAACAAAATTTTATAGGAGTGATCCTACATTACAAGTAAAGAACATGGAGACACAAAGAGCTTAAGCAACATCCCAAGGTCACACAGCTATATACCAATTGCTGGGAATAGCAGGCCTTTGCCTTTACAAAGCTGCAGTCTGATCCTGATGGCAGACTTACAGACAAATATGGTGAGGTGGCAAAGCTATTGCAAGCTGTACTGATGCTATTGTATAGGATCCAAGTAGGGTTGCTGATCTAGTCCTGGGCAAGTGTAGTCAAGACAGCCTTCCAGGAAGAGATGGTATTTGAGCTGCACTTTGAAGGGTAGGTGAAAATTATGCAGGGGAAATTAATGAGAGTAGGGAAAGTAAGGTAAAGGAGCACAGAGCCAAGAAACATCATGGCGTGGGGTTGGAGGAGGGACAAGCAATGACAGTGTTAAGCAGAACAGAGAAATATAATGGAAAGATAGATTAGAGAGAGGTCTGAAATTTGTAGCTGGGATGTGGTTGAATTTGCATTTCATGTAACTCTGCTGACAGTACAGAAGACAACTTGGGGGTGGGATCAAGTCAGAAGTCTAGGACTCCACTTTGAAAGCTTTTTGTCTTTTTTTTTTTTTCTCTATTGGGGCAAGAATGAGAAATGGTGTTATGAATGAGGAAAGTAAGAAGAATTTTAATATTAAATGAGAAAGTACATGTAAAGTACTTATCACAAAATTCGTATATACTAGTTACATAAGAAATGTTAGTTATTGTTTCAGATATTTGTTGTTACTTAACAAACCATTGTAAAGCTTGGCAGCTTACTACAACACCTATTTATCATTTCTATTAATTCTGTGTGCTGGGTGGGCTCTGCTGAACTGTTCTTCTGTTCTATGATTACAACTGAGATCACTCATGTGGCTGCATTCAGCGTGAACTAGGGCAGTGTTGAAACTCCACAAACAACCTTTCTTTCTCCAAGGCTTCTCTTTACATAGCTTCTGTCCATCCACTGGTCTACCCTGGACACCAGGGAGACTGAGATCTGAGAAGGATCTTCCACTGCCAGTGGAAGCTGGCAGTCTACCTAATGCCTGGTCAGGAAAGTCCTAGAGCCAGACTTCTCCCACCGTATTTCTGGGAAGAACCAGTCACATGACCACCAGTTTCAGGGAAAAGGGAAATGTAATCCTCCTGATATGAGGAACCACATGGCAATAGAGGGCCAAGAGGAATTGTTGGTAACTACATTTGGAGACCATACACTGCAGTTTCTAAAATAATCTAATGCCAGTTTAATTCTTCAAGTGGTAGTCTTTGTTTTTATTTTTTATTAGTTTTATTCTCTAGCTTTATTCTCTGCAGACTCCCGTTGTATCCCACATGATGGCTTACTTGCTTATCTCTCACTGAGCCCATGCGTTAGGGTTTTTCCCCTTAATTTCTCATAAGATATGAAAGAGAATTTTTTCTTTGAAATTCTCAATCCCTCTTCAAAGTTATGCTCTTCATTTATCATCTATATTCTTTCTTTTTAATTTCCTTTTTAAGTTGCTAAATGCTTTCAAGCTTATCGGTATATTCATATGCATGCCTGTGTGTGGCTTCTTGTATTTCTTGACAGACTCTTAAGCATGACAGGTCTATACAATCTATCTGTGTCTTCTGTTTACCCAAGAAGAATTTGACTAAATTCTCTTTGAGACCAAGGAAACTGAAATTTTCTCCATTGCTCTGGGCACTTTTAAGTCTTAATGTTGAGGCCTCTGTGCTGGAGGTTTAAAATCAACAAAGTGCAAAGTGGAAAGGCAGCTACAATACCAGCTGAGAAATATTTCCTCCACATGATTTTTGTCTTGTTTTACAAACAACACATAAGAATTTTGTGTCCACCTGACCTAATTTGTAGATGCACCCTGCATGGTCCTCACTATTTTCGTGGTGGAGTTCTTACGTGCCACCCAGAGGATGGAGGATATTTACCCAGTTAATTAAAAGTGTCCTCCCAATTTAGTAATTGATATCAGTTAAAAGTTGTGGGAGAAAAAAATCCCACCATCTTTCTATTTAGTGATGCCCAAGGTGAGGCTACAATCTATTATGCCAACTAGGATACTTTGTAGGAAAAAGGGGCATTGCTAACATAACCATATATCAAAATAAGACAGGAAACCAAGACTGTCTCAGAAAAAACGAGATTGTGGTCACCCATGTGATGTCGTATCTGGAGCCATAGCAGCCAGTGAGTCTCCAGGTTCCTGTCTCTCCCCTCTCTGAGTTCAGATTGAACTCCTCCGGACTGATAGATCTGTATCTCAATGAGAGGAAGGTAACCCTGCTATTACTAGTAGAAGCCAAGCTGATGAAAATCTACTTGAGTTGGACTCATGCTTTTTCTTTTCAAGTCACACCGATGTTGATCCATGATTTAAAAAAAAAAAAAATGGGGAAGGGTGGATATATCTCAATTTCTGACCCCTTCAAAATTTGAAGATACTGAAGATCATCATACTTCCCCTTTTCAAGACTTCCTGCCATATTCCCTGAGAGAAGTTACTTGTTAGTTGATCCTTCATGTAATAGTCTCAAATGTCAACTCTGTAGCAGGTAGCCAAGCAGATAAAAATTCTAGAGGGCTGTGCATGACTCTGCAGTTTGAAAAAGCCCTGATGCTATTTTTAACATGCAAGATCTCCCACCCCAACACATACATATTGAAAAGCACTACCCTGTTCGATGTAATAGTGAGGTTATATTATAATATGTGCCTACTAGCTTGTTCCAGGGTCAAGGAAGGTGAGCTCCAAGGAAGGAATTTTTCTACTTTAATTTTATATGATGGGAATGACATCTGAGTAAACTTTCTTTTTGTTTGAGGCCAGATGTCCCAATGGACCAAGTTACACAGGGAAAAAAATTTATATGTCTTGTCATTAATGCACATTTGGTCCCTATAATAACTGTACATAAAATAGTTCTTTATTACATCATTTATCACTTGGGAACATTACTCATTTTTATCAAAGGATTACACAAGAGCTTTATCATATCTCTTATTTTTAAACTGACTACTATTGTAAATGAAGCTTTACTACTGTCTGATCATCTTCCTCTGAAAAATTGCTATTCCATTTTTTTTGGCAAAAGAAATAATAAAGATGATTCATTCATTGGCAGATGGTTAGATGAATAGATAAAAAATATGATCATAAGATTAAGAAAACAACAAAATCTTAGTAGTATAGTCTAAATGGTATATAAGTGTTTACTGCAAATTCTTTCAATTTTCACATTTTTCTTTTTTTCTGAATATTTGAAAATTTACATAATAACATATTGGAATATGATAATGTGATTAACTCATGGAGTAAAGAGAATTTTTTTTCTTTTTAAATTTTTTATTTATTTATGATAGTCACACACAGAGAGAGATAGAGAGAGGCAGAGACATAGGCAGAGGGAGAAGCAGGCTCCATGCACCGGGAGCCTGACGTGGGATTCGATCCCGGGTCTCCAGGATCGCGCCCTGGGCCAAAGGCAGGCGCTAAACCGCTGCACCACCCAGGGATCCAGTAAAGAGAAATTTTGTTATGTTATCCTCTTCCTGACCCCCAGCCCCCACAAGGTCACTAAAAATAGTTGGAACAGAAGTTCCAAACACAGAAACCCAGCACAAACTCTGAAGATCTTAATGCAAGGTGCCATGCAGTCCAAGTGGATATGTGAGAGTGCAGAACCAACCTTTGCCATTTTGGTCCTCTTGGCACCAAGGGTCATCTTGAAAGACAAATCTAAAAACTCTTTTTTTTAAAAAAACATTTTTTTAAAGATTTTATTTATTTATTCATGAGAGACACACAGAGAGAGAAAGAGAGATGCAGAGACACAGGCAGAGGGAGAAGCAGGTTCCACACAGGGAGCCTGGTGAGGGACTCGATCCGGGGTCTCCAGGATCAGGCCCTGAGCTGAAGGTGGCACCAAACCACTGAGCCACCGGGATGCCCCTAAAGACTCTTTAGAGAGTACCGTCTCAGGTCACTAATACAAACCAGACTTTGCTCAGGGAGAAAAACCATATTGAAGCAAACTGAACAGAGGAGAAAGATAAGTTTGGAAGTGGGGTGTGGGGCAGATGAGTAATTATTTCTGTTCTATAACTAGATCTTTAAGCTGAGGGGTGAGGAAAGAAGAGGCAGTGATGTGTTAGAACAAAGCACAGAGAACCCTAGCCCAGAGTTTTGGCTGTGAGCCTCTCTGACATCCATCCCAGGGTGTCTAAAACACTAGGTAACAGCTGCAGATGTCCCATCTTTCCTATCCTGTTGTGCTATCCCTTCATGTCTGATACTATGCTGCACAAAATAGCTACCTAAAATAAAAGATGAATAATATTATGAGACCTATCCAAGAGACAAACTAGGGGGAGAAATGAATGAAAATGAAATTAAGGAATATGATTAAAAGCAGATAAAAATCACATCTCATAGGGCTTATTACACAAAGAAACACAGAAATATTTAATAAAATAGTTCTTCATACTCTCAAAGAGTTCCAGGTAACATGTTTTATCAAAAGCAGAGCTTTAAGAAGAGATACAAAGTGCTAATATTTCAAAGCATAAAAGCAAGACAGAGATATGCTACATTAAAAATAACAAAAGGAAATGTTAGACTAAAATTTGATAAAGAATAGGGTGAGGAGTGCCTGGGGGGGGGTTCAGTCCATTAAGGATCTGACTCTGGACTTTGGTGTTCATGTCATGGTCTCAGAGTCATGGAATTGAGTGGATGTGGAGCCTGTTTGATTCTCTCTCTCTCCTTCTGCCACTCCCCACTTTCTCTCTCTCTCTCTAAAAAAGGGTAAGTTTTCTATATTTAACAATGTAGGAAAAAAATGCAAAGTCAAATAATTCTAGCTTAGGTGATAGAGAAAACAGTCAAAGGTAATCAATACGGTTATAATTGATGATGCCAAGAACAAGTGGAAGAAACAACATACACTTAGATATAGAATGAGAAACTGAGTTGAAAAGAACTTAATTTGTAAGGGAGAAAAGGTGCACAGTATGTGCCAGGAAAAATTGATACAAATTATTAATAAATAGCAAGGCATTATAATATTGAAATCACTGAACCACAAGGGGAAAAAAACAATTACATTTATATAAAAGCAGAAAAAGTCAGTTAGATGAGATGCTTGAGACACTGTTTGATGCCAGAAGAAAGTCGGTCAATATCTACAAGGTTGCAGGGAAAGAGATTATCATGGAAGAAGTGATAGCTCCCATATCCTTTGAATATAAAATCACAGAAAAGATCATCTCCAGTGGGTAAGAACTGAGACAGTCGAGGTCTCTTGCACCATTCTTGGTGGGAGGGGCAAGGGCACATGAGAATATGAAATGTAGTCAGCTGATAGAACTTAAATCTTAGAAAAAAAGACATCAGAAAGGAAAAATACAGTGTCAATGAATATATTTAAATATAGAAGGGATATAAAACAACAATTGGGATTAATAGTTTCAAGGTAAATATCAACATTTGAGACCTTGACAATAAAAAATAATAACATAACTCAGAAAAGTTAAGATGGAAAAGAGTGTAGGCAGATATCTGTGTCCCTCCTTAGTAAGAATAAAGAAATATTTTCCACCATTGGACTATGTAGTTCTATAGACACATATGGACTTCAACTTTTTAAAAGTTTTAATTAATATTTTCTCTTAGTTTACTTTTTAAATTTAAAGAGATATTATAACGGCTATTTTGTGCCATAGAAACATCACATGACATTTAATATGACAGAGAGTCCTTCAGTTGAACTTTTTCATTGCTTGAATTCAACATAAATCTGTCTTATGTGTCTGTGAACAGTGTCTCATTCTCCACCCCCACCCGCATCCCTGATCCCCTCCCTAGATTTTTGAGTTCCACCGAGAAAGTATTCGGGCCAGATTTTCAAGTAAGCAAGAGTTTAATTGTAGTTAAAGGGAAAGTACACTCTCACAGTGAGAGAGCTGGCAAGCCCAGAGGTGACAATGGGCCATAGCTAGGGCAGGCACCTCCAATCACCTGAGTCTCCTCCTACAGGTCCTGTGGGGGTGGGGAGTGGGGGGTGGGAGGTAGGGAGGTTATCCTATATGGTCCTTGCCAGAACTGTCCTGGCAGGCTTCCCCTGCAAAGGGGGTCAAAACAGCAGTGTAAATGGATTACAGTGAAGTTTTAGGTTACTGTAAGGCTGTGATTATAGGGAGGAGAGCATGCTCGGGGTTCTTCCCCTGGACGTTTAAAACTTAGTTTCTGCCCTTCTTAAAGATGGGAAAACACCTGTTCCATGTGCCTGTCTGGCTGTGTACTCTATCGCAGAGTCCTATAAAACTGTATGCAATTCTATTTACTATTAGATGGCAAAGGCTATTTCTGAGTTTAGAGATTTGTACTGTCTTTTTTATATATTTTTTCACATTTTTGAATTGATTTTTTAAGTATATGTATCTTTAAAAAAACATAGTCACATTTCTATTAAAAAAATGTGATCACTTCTGTCTATGTGAACAAAGGCACAGAAATAACTTTGAGGATAATTCTCTGATCCTTTCACCTCTATGGGCAGCTTATTTGTGCATGACCTGTTACTTTGACTGGACGGTCATCTGTGTTGGCCATTAAGACAGTAAAATCACTGGAGTGATCAATTCTGTTTAGTTTCTGGTAGCTTAGACACAAATGGACTGGTTTGCTTTTAAAACTTAGAAAATACCTGGAAAATTTATGAGAAATGCCGTATCGCACCATCATTGCTGAGATTCACAGGTTGTTTGGGATTTTTTTGTTGTTTTAAGTTTTAAGGCTGACTCCTGATTCCCAGAGCCATAGGAGTGTAAAGTGTTGGTCTTCAAAGCACAGAGCTGACATTGCTGAGAGCTGCTCAGGAAGCTTATTTGGTGTTTCTTTCTGTGAAGAGTTGTTTAAAGTGGGATTCAAAATGTTTGTAAATTGAGTTACATTTTCACATGATGACCTTCTCACCAACATTTGTGTAATTTTGATGTTAGTGGATTTGGTTTGTGTTGTGAAGGTAGAAAAATGTGTTGCTGGGAAGTAATTACTATAAAGCTATCTAATTATTGATTTCTCTAACATAGCGAGGTTGACATTTTAGCAGAAATAATGAAGGAAAAGATATGCATTAACTGAATGAGAATGGAGTAAATGCACATTTTAAAGGGAGACGAGATTCATTTTAATAGATATGCAGTAATTATCCAGGAAGTGTGACTGCTTTCTTCATAAATGACATTAACTATTCAAATTAAATGACAGACCTATAATATGTAAGGATATTTATTATGCAGGTGTTGAGAACTGTAGCATCAGCTAAAGGATACATAAAAACTTCATGTTTACCAATGTCATTTTTTGTAGTGTTTCTCTTCATTACCCTTTAACAAAAGCACGCCCTGTTTTGAAGTATTTACCCTGGCTTGTGCTTCATTCTTCATGTAGGAAAACAGATTTTTGCTTTGCAAGTTTGTCTAATAGCTATAAATACATGCAGCTACTTCTCCCCCTTGAAAGGAACGACTTTGCATTTTAGGCTGAATGGAAAAGACCAGCCAGAGACAACCCAGAGTTCTCAGGCTTGCTGAGTCCTCACTTTCCATTCGTGGTTTATCTGCCTTTCTGATTTTGAGCCACAGTGAAGGACTACATGGTAATAAGCCCTTAAAACGACAAAAAAAAAAAAAAAAAAAGTGCTTACGCATCCAAAGGAGTGTTAGCCTCTAAAGAATAGCCTTTGGTGAAAACATGTTTTGAACTATCTTTTGGATTGTCTTCAGAGTCAGTGTGTGACTCACAAGAAACAATGCCTCATTTAATCACTGAGGCACATGGTTTTTGACATGAAATCATGTGAACAAGCTGGTCAACCACCAGATCAGGCAAGCTTTGTTTGTAATAATATTCAGCCACTTTTCTGACTTTATAGCATGAAACAAAGGAGAAAGAACAGCCACCAGTTAGATAGTTCAAAAGAACGTAATTCAGATTCTAAAGAGAGTTCCCAAAATGAAGTTTCAGAAGTATGCTGAGCCATAAAAGACTATTTTGCATCTAAGGAAGAAGTTGGACATAGAATAACAAAAAAAAAAAAAAAAATCAGCAGAATGAAAAGACAACAAAGATAAAAATGAAAATAATGCATTAGAAAATGGAAACATATTTCCAAGTTGATGAAATGCTCTAAGTACTTTTTTGGCATTTAAAATGGCATAAAGGCAATAGTCATATTGGAAATCTTGGTAAAATGCCTTTCAAGGTTTCCCAATTTTTAGTAAACTAAAAGTTAACAAAATGACCCTGAGGAGAGATGAAATTCAAGGTGATGATAACTCTGAAAATTATTTAGAAAATTATTAAAAAGCTATAGAAAAAGAAATTTCCAGACTCAAATGATTTTCAAAAAATTCTTCTAAACTTTCTAAAAAGAGCTGATTTACAAGTTATTTAAAGTTTTCAAACATAAAGAATACAAGCTTCCAAATTCTCTGTAAAATAACATCATAACATTTAAATAGAGATGACAAAAAACAATAGTCTTACTTATAATCTTACTTAATACAACCTTACTAATATTGGGGCAAAACATTAAATATTAGGAAACAGAATATTAGTTTGTTAAAAGAATATTGCATCATTTACCAAGAATACATATTTCTCAAATATCCAGCATTAAATTCAATGGTAAAACATTGAAAGTTTTATTTTCATATCAAGAATAAGATAGCAAAGTTTACTATTCCCATTATTAATATTGTTCTAGAAATAAGTCTTACCTATAATTTGACATGAGAAATGATAATTAAAGGTGTACATATTGTTATGGATGAAACAAAAATTATAATTAGTTGCTTCTTATGTAATTGCATAAATCAGTAGAATCAACTGAAAATGTTATAAAACAATTAGTTAACATACAAAAGCCAAGAAGAATAAAATCATTACCTTTGGATTTTCATCTTTTCTCTTTTGTCCATTTATTCCTACAAATAGGTATTTTTATTTGCATGAGTTTTATAAAATATCATTAATTTTATTTTCTCTACATCTGTTATTGCCCCATTCATATTTTTAATGTTGTATATTTGTGTTTTCCCTTTGTTGTTTTATTTTGCTTACTTTTTTAAGCCCTTATACTTACTAGTCCATTTTCCTGTTATTTTTATTTCTAATTTAAAAAGTATTTCTTAAAAAAATAAAAAATAAAAAATAAAAAAATAAAAAAAAAATAAAAAGTATTTCTTGTCACTGTTCTTTTTTTTTTTTTTTTTTTTTTTTTTTTTTTTTTTTTTTTTTTTTTTTTTTCAGTAGATGCATTCAGTTGTGGTTCTTTTAAATTCTTCCCTGGGACCTCAGTGATCTCTCTATTGGCCAAGGCATTTCTGGAACTTCATATTTGAAAGTTTCTTTAGAATTAGTGTTCTATCTTGGGGACTTCTTCTAAATGGCAACAGATCCTTCTCTGTTTATTTTTGTAGAATAACCACTAAAGAATTTGGTTACATTTATCTAAGCAAAGCTTACCTCATATACTAATTGACCAAGCAAGGTCATGTCAATCTATATCAAAAAATCATGTGCCACTGTGAAGTAAATGGGACATTGACTCTTGAGGACAATTCAAAAGAAACAATATATTCTCAATGAAGCCTGTGTCTCCTTTCATAGGTTAACACTCATTTAGATGTGTAAACATTTTCTTTTGCATGTGTAACTTTTAAGAACTTATTGTGTCAGAGGCAGCAGGTATATTGCAGGTATATGGAGAACAATCTAAAACTTAGTATCTTTGTATACAACAAATAAGCAGTTAGAAGATGCAGTGGGAAGAAGAAACAATTCATGATAGCAATCAAAGAGTACAATACCTAGCATTGATGTTAACCAGAAATGTGAAGGACCCACATAAAGAAAACATAAAGCTCCAATGTTACATGAAAGAAGATTTAAATTAAAATAGAGATGATTGTATTCTAAGAAACCAATTATAGTGGATTGACCAAGCTCCATTTATTAAACTATACATCCAGTATGTTATTTTATACAAATTTATTTCTGTACTTGAGAAAATGATACAAAGATCACCATGAAAAATAAATGAATGAAAAACACTATATTTTTCAAAAATAAGAGTAAATAAGGTAGATGTAGCCCTAGCTAGAATTAAAGACTGCTAATGATAAAGCAGCTTAAAAAGAATAGCTTATAGAACAATGTCCCCAAATTCTCCAGATCAGAGGTAATGGTGACATTCAAACCACTGAGAAAGATGAACTTATTTACTAAGTGGTGTTGGGACAAGAAATGTTAAATGAAAAAAAAAAATAAATAAAAACTGGATTCTAGTCTCATTTCTTTTACCAAAGTAAATTATGGAAAATAAAAACCAAACTGATAGTTTGAAGAAAATTTTGGGTGAATTTATTTAGAATATTGGAATGGTGGGAGGGAAGTCTTTCGAGAAAGGATATGGTACAAAAAGGAAAACATTAAGAAGTCTGTAAAGTTATGGCCAACTGAAAAACATAGCTGAACTAATAAAAAATACAGTTAGAAACACATGACAGGCCAAGACTGGTTTTCTAAGTTTACAGAAGCTCATGCAAATCATTAAGAACAACATAAACTCAGCTAAGAGAAAATGGATAAATCACTGGAAAAGATATATAAAAGCCTAATAAAAATATCAAATAACTCTTTATCCTCATAATTAGAAAAATACAAATCAAACATAATAAAATGTCATATGCAATTTACCAGAATGATAATGGTTAAAATAAGTTTGATAATACTGAGTGTCAGAGAAGATCCACAGAAGTAGGCACTGTTAGTCAACTGTTGGTTGGTGCAAACATTTAGGTCATATACGTCGAAATGTAGAATATACCTTTCCTCATGATCATGAATTGCCTCTGAATTTATGATTTTGAATCACCTCTGTTAGGAATTTATTCAAGAACATAGTGTTCTTGTGTTTTCCAAGATGTATCAGTAAGAATGATTATGGAATAACTAACAAACCAAACTGTAAATACCAGAAATGATCATGTAAGGAAACTGGTTGAACCATTGAGGCAGATGGCATATCCAGTGAAAGGCTGTACAATCTTCTGAAAACCTGAAATGGATCTCTATGTGTAGACATGGAAAGACCTACAAGATAAATAATGTAGTTTTAAAAGTTAAAGCAATGATCACACAGGGTGTACAATGTAGTTACTTTTATAAAAAGAAAAATCGTGTATGTGTGTATATGTGTGATTATAACTGGAAAGACATCAGAAATTTATCTAATTGCTTTTGTGTGGAATAAGGACTCTCAAATTTCAGTGTGCATGAGAATCATCTGGAGGGTTTTGTAAAACCCAAACACTGGGCCCTACCCCCAGAGATTCTGATCCAGTGGAGTGATGTCCCTCCTAACACAGAACATGGAGAGAACTATACTGTGAAGGCCACCAATGTGTGAGAACTAGGCTTCTCAACTTGAAATATTCTTGTTCATTTGATTTTGTTTAAACTGTGTTTGTATTATTTTTTTTCCTTTGAAGATCAAAAGTGGCAATCTGAGTAGTGAGATTGGGGAATTTTAATTTTTTTCTTTATACTTTATCATATTTAAAATAGTCAAGTTTTAAAATATCTACCCCAAAAAATCAAATTCACTGCTCTTTAGTTAAACTTACATATTTTTTCCATTATATATTTCCTTAGGAATGGACTTAGTGGGATATTAAATCTCTCCCACCTTTTAACACTTCTAGATTCATTCTTAGGCTCCACTTTCAACTCTGTAATTAAGTTACCTTAGATGGCATGTCACAAAGCCAAAATATTTTAAAGGCATTGGAAGTCACATCCCTTCTTAATACCAAATTTAATGCTAAATTTTTATGTGTAAGATAATAAGAGAACAAAAGACCCCTTGTTATGTTCTGTAAATTAGGAATGACAAATATACAGCATGTAATTGCTGTAATAGGACATCATGTAAGATGACAGGAAGATGACAAACTTCTGAGGAAGACTCATGGTGTTGGCATTTGCCATCTCGTATTTCTGTTAATACGTCTTTATGATCGCATTGCCTTTTCTGGTTCAGAATTTTATAAATGTCTAGAACAGTACAACAACAACAACAACAAAAGAATGGATTATCCAATGTTATCCCATTTGTGTTTTTTCTTTTAGTAGGCCATACTCCTATAACCGTCTCTGGGTATTATTTTTGTTTTGTTTAGGTTTTTTTCCACTGATATCCATTGCATGGTCTCCCTTAGGAGCATTATATAACATATGGGAACAAATAAAAAATAGCTAAGAATTTGAATCCCTGTCTTGCCAACCTCTGTATCTTCTGTTGGGGCAGAAAACCTGAGCAAACAGGCATTGCACTAGACCGTGTCAGCAGAAAAGCAAGCTATGGTTGGGTTACCAAGGGAATGGATTCTTGTGTTTCGTTTTCCATAGCAAGGCCATTCTTTCCCCCTTTTCCCCTAAAGATCAGATCTGGTGGTTCATTAGCTATTCTGGCTGATTTCAGCTTCCGCTGTACATGCTCTTGTCTTCCCAGCCCCACGCTCCAGGGGTTTGATAGAACAAGGTTAATACTTGAAATCACCGTCAGGAGCAAATTGATTGCAAGTAGAAGATGTAAAGCTTGTCTGTCACCATCTCCTTATGGCCTCCCGTTAAGCAGGCAGTTTGCATCAACTGAAGCTTTAAAATTCTCTCTCTCTCTTTTTTTTAACTGACATCTATAAGAACACTCTTCCTCTCAAACTGTGTGCCACTGACACCTGATTAGCTATGATCAGATAGACTGATAGGCCATAGGAAAGAACAGAACCCTATAGCTAGTTCAGGTGAAAGTTAAATGAATTATCCTACCCAGGCCCCAACTAGTTGGCCATTACTGAATTTAACAAGCATTTCATGAACAATATCCTGTATGCTAGGTAGGACTGAAAAAAGATTTGCATGCAGTGCAATTCTAGAAGTTACTATTCGTGTACATTTTGATGTATATGATACTCCAAGGATTTGTACGCTTACAACCCCCCCCCCCCAAGCTGTACATGGCACTAATCTAGGCCAAAGTATGTGTGTGTAAAGGGGTTGGTCATCAGGATGAGTTATATGACATCATCTGTCCTCTTTTAGAGCCCCCATTTGTGGGAAGAGATTGGGGTAAAGAGTCAAAAACACAGTTTACTATAACCCATAATTCAAGTCATATTTATGTTACTTCAGAGATCTGAATAAAGGAGTCCAGGATCAGCAAAAAGGGTGTAATGCCTGGGTGGGCTGCAAAAATCAAGAAAGGCTTTATAGAGAGGATGGCATTTGATTTGAGCATCTCAGAATGAGTCACACTTTGATGGGTGACGAGTGGGAAGGTGGGGCACAGTGTAGTTGGGAACAACAAAAATGCCACTGTTGCCCACATTTGTCTGGGGTAAATGCTGAGAATAATTTAAACGCTTTCTCTTGCAATTTGAAGAGCACAAACCATGGCTTCTCCCTCAAGTGAAAGACCATTCTTCTCTAAATTGCTTAATTTGTATTCTCAATTTATTAAGATTTGTATGGATTGTCTTGGGAATCTGAGTAATCACTGGCATGGTATAGGGGAATACATTTGCATGCCATTATAAGAATGTCAAGTTGTCTTTCAAAACTGGACATAGATAAAAGGCTGACCAGTGCCTGGGCTATTTCTGAGTGCTGACTGTGGGAACATCTGCTGATGGCATTCGCTCTACTGTATGCAAACATTTCAATCACCCCAAAAGGCCTCCTGTCCACAAAAGGCTGGATAGTCCTTACCTCTCACTCATAATGCCACATTAGCATTTCTATTCTCATGCTCTGTGGTCAGAAGAGGCTGGGAGATCTAGAAAGAGACATTTCTCAACCTATAAACACAAAAGAAGTGCTTTGAGCCTTCTGAAGGGCACCATATCTGTGGGAGCATGTCTTTTAAAAGGCTCCATATTGCACCTCAACACCTCCAGAGACTGAAATGAACAATTTGGGAAAGCAGAAATGGATGTAGATATTCATGGAAGGAGATTGCAATAAACAATGTAAAGAAAATGGTGTACACACACATAGCCTTATCTGAGCAATTTTCCAATGATGTAGACTGTGGGGAGCCCATGTTAAAACTAGAAAATCTTTCCTTTTTAATCCCAGCAACTGTAATCCTTGCTAAGATGAGAGGCCAATGAACATGCTTTGAGGGTCAAACCAATATTCAATGAGTAGTCCCAATTTAAGAAACTTTTAAAAATATTTATTTATTTATTTCAGAGAGAGAGAGAGATCACACAAGGGAGGGGTGAGGCAAAAGGAAAGAGAGAATCTCATGCAGACTCCAAGTCAAGTGCAGAGCCTGACTTGGGGCTCAATCTCTCCACCCATGAGATCATGACCTAAGTGAAAGCCAAGATTAGGACACTTAAGCAACTGAGACACTCAGGTACCCCCTAATTTCAGAAATGGTGAGCTTTTCCACCACAGGAAACATTTGGGGGTTCTTCTCGTGTAGCTCTACACATTTGCTGTAAGATTGTGCCTTTCAAAAACTTTAGATATAATAATAGGTGTTTTTTGACAGTTAAATAAAGAAACCAGTTAATGTTAACAGTGATTGGGAGAGTGGGCTCTGAAATCAGATTCTTTGGACTAATAGAAATAGTATACCAACTGAAAAAGTCACCCTTTAATTTATACTTTAGTCCCCCTTCTAAAATGGGGAGAATTGGAGATTATAAGATCCTGTAAGCAGAGTGCCAAGTTATCTGGCAAATGCTTGATGATATTTAGACAGAATTACCAGCTCCCCGAAATTCCTTTGGTGTCAGATGCAGCCAAACTTAACTTCTATAAATTTTTAAAGATTAATAAATAAATAAATTTATTTACTTATTTATTCATGAGAGACACAGAGAAATAGAGGCAGAGACATAGAGACGTAGGCAGAGGGAGAAGCAGGCTCCCTGTAGGGAGCCTGATGTGGAACTCAGTCCTGGAACTCTGGGATCATGCCCTGAGCCAAAGGCAGACGCTCAGCCACTGAGCCACCCAGCTGTCCCCAAACTTAACTTCTAAATAATGCCTGAGGATTACTGAATTGAGAGGTTTCCAACCAAAAGCAAGCACCCGTGACCTTTCACATAGCCTGTAGTGCCCCTTTTAGATCTTTTGGAAAATACTAAAAATAATTTGTAGATTTGCATGTCTATTATACAAGTTATGAATGTGTTTAGCTGCAACTAACAGCAGCCTAAATAATTAGTATTGTATTTTCTTGCATATCAAGGTCGGAGGTTGGTGTCCTTGATTCTGATGTGCAACAATATCCCTTTCATTTTCTTCTAGCAGCCTTACATTTTAGGCTCTTAGCCTTAGGCTAGTTACCCCATGGTCATGAAGCAGCTATACTATCCTGGCCTTTTACTGGCATCACAGGTCAAAAGGAATGAAGGGTCGTGACCAGAAGACATGTTATCTGTTTTATCAATAAAGCAAAAGTTTCTAAAGAAATATCCCCAGCAGAACTGTCCTTCCATCTCATTGACCAGAATAATTAGAGTCATGCATAGCTATAAGGGATTCTAGGAAAGCAGGTAACAAGATTGTCCTGAGTAGACTAATTATACTCTTCTAGCTAAGGCTGAGGTGTTGTGGAAAAAAAAAAAAAAAAAAAGAAAGAAAGAAAGAAAGAAAGAAAGAAAGAAAGAAAGAAAGAAAGAAGAAAAAAGAAAATCAAGATTATGTTACCAGAGCAGTAATTCTCAAATTTTAGCATACACGATAGTTATCTGAAGGGTTTACCAAAACAAGACTTTCTGGGTCCCACTCCCAGAATTTCTGTCTCAGTAGCCTGGAGTAGGGATGAAGAATTTGCATTTCTACCAAGATATTGCTGTGGCCATCTGTAGAAAATACATTCTGCCATAGGCAGACATAGAACAGTGTCTATTATATCTCCACTGAAGGATTCTTAAGTCTCTTGAAGTCCTCACTAGAAGCCTGTGGTCTAGCATCAGAGCATAGGATGTCGGTTCAGCAGAGCATCATATGGGAGCATTTCTGGGGACCACCACTAAGTTTGACCTGGGCATTGCTGCTGCTTTTCCATGTCCCTATTACAAGCCATCGAGGTCTTAGCAACCTCCCATTTCTACTGACTCTTGACCAGCTTTCCAGAGATGTGTTGGGGGATGTTGTGACCACCAGCTGACCCATGAACCAGATTGGAATAATTGGAGACTGCTCATCCTGTCCTCAAAATGTGGGTTCTGCTTGCCTTCCCTGCTCCTAGAAGCCGCCTCAAAGATATAGCCTTGAGATAGTGATGTGGTGTTGTAACCACCTAGATGTATTTGACAGAACTCAGGTAAGGCTTCTCTACAAACTTTTAACATTTGGTGATCAGCTGCAGAGATCTACTCATCTTGTGACTTCCCAAGACAATCCTTGTATGTCAGTTCCTTGCTTGTTAAACCTGCCACCTATCAATCTGAAGTGGTCTGCCTCTTTCTTTAGTTACTCCTGTCCTCTGTATATGGGAGCCAGGCTCAGATTACTCAGGAACCTCCCAAAGTTTCAAAATAACAGATGGACTCAAAACATCAACAAAGAAAAAAATATAGAGTGGGTGTCATCCATCATTCATTATTATTATTTATCAAAAACCTTGAATTTATTTGTGTTTAAGAATAATGCTGGAGATGTAAAGTCAAAGGCACCACTCCCCTCCTCAAAGAGCTTATGATCTTTGAGGAAAATGAATGTATACTTAAAAAAAAGATGAATATCAATATTGCGGTGTCTGTGGTGAGATAAAAGAAACACATTTTGGGATGCCTGGGTGGCTCAGTCCATTAAGCGTCTGCCTTTGGCTCAGGTCAGAACCCAGGGTCCTGGGATCCAGCCCCACGGTGGGACCCACATTTTGATGGCTTTAAAATTAGGCTGAGATTTTTCTTAGCTAAATAGCTGAAAAAGCTACCCAAATGGGGGCATTTCTTAATTTGCTCCTTGGAAGATAATTGAAAGAGGGGATGGTAGGTGGATGGACAAAGGGATGGATGGATGGTGGATGGATAAAAAGGAAGAGATAGTGTATTTTATACACAAGCACTTAGTGCTTGATGGTGCAGGGGTGGGACCTAGAGGTCTCATTGGAGTTGGGGCATAGTTTATTATGTCATGGCATCAATACAAATTCTGCCCGTATGTGTGTGAACATCCTTTGTTCATCTCAGTTTCTTTTTTAAAGCACCCCAGTGGTAAGATATCGGGCAGCCTGGTGGCTCAGCAGTTTAGCGCCGCCTTCAGCCCAGGGCCTGATTCTGGAGACCCGGGATCAAGTCCCTTGTCAGGCTCCCTGTATGGAGCCTGCTTCTCCCTCTGCCTGTGTTTCTGTGCCTCTCTCTCTCTCTGTGTGTGTGTCTCTCGTGAATAAATAAATAAAATCTTAAAAAGAAAATAAAGCACCCCAGTAGTAATATATTTAATACTTAAGAGTGCAACAAAAGCATCCGTTGTATTCCTATAAATCAGTGACTTCCCTAGTTCCAAATATTGGCTGTTTATATAAACCATGGCAAACTTTCATTTGGATAACACCTGAGAGTACATTTTTCTATGAAATCTAAAGTGCTTTCAAAAGGTCACCTTTTGGCACAGCAGTTAAAATTTACTTTGGAGCATGTGTGTTGTCAAAAAGTCACTAAGATGTATTGAAGTTTTCCTAGAGTTAAGAGATGGGTGACTGATAGGTAGCCCCCATGTCCTTTCCCAAGTACACCTAGAGACTCCATACTTGGATCAAAAACAAAGGCATGCCCTCAGGAATTATCTGAGTCCTCTTCCATATTTAGAATTTTCCAGACTTCCCTAATTTCAATAGTGCTCATCCCTCTTTTTAAACACGATGTTCACTGGCTGCTTATTGTATATAAAGTCTCTCTTTAAAAAGTCAGGTATAGAGAGGATACCAAAAAAGTAGAACACAGGATCATTAGCTTTAGCAAGTGCATGCTATGCTTAATAATAATGAAGTGCTAATAATAATGCTCATATGGGTAGCAATAATATTACTGATTAACATTTATCAAATAATTGCCTCATATTATGTCCTGCCATAGGCAGTATCTCATTTAATTCTCACAACACTATGATGTATTACTGTTGTCTCCATTTTATAGATGAAGAAACCAAAGCTCCAAAGATTAAGGTTCTTGCCCTTATACAACTTATCCTAACAAGGTAGTGAGACTGGACTAGAACCCATATTCATTTCCTTTCAAGCTTGATGATCTTCTCACATTACAGTTTTATTTACAAGTATGTGTCGAGATTAAATTATTAAGTGGTAGTAAAACAACCAAAATGAATATTGTACTTGCATGAGGTGATGTCCAAAGGACTGGCTATGAGTTTTGATCAGAGTATGAGAAGCCACTTTTGGGGGGATAATGTCAGAAAGAACATTGGTAGAACATCTCTTGTATGAGAATGTAATGAACAAACAGTGATTTGAAGATGAAATATGTTGGATTAGCTGGAGAGAAAAGCTTAACTAAAATGGTATTGATGGCCATAGTCTAGTTAAGGAGCTCTCTCAGGGCCACTGCGCACTGGCGCACTGACTGTTCACCGCACAAAGGCACACACATGAGAATAGGAGAGCTTTTACCAAGCTATGCATATGCGTCTGAGGCTGCATCTGTCAGGAGAAAGATATTAGTGATCACCCACATTTCCTTGGCACTCATAAATCCCATGAATGCCAATCTGGTGGCTTCTAACTGTAAATACTTGTGACTGTGCCCAAGGGCCTTCTCTAATTATTAGTCTATTCAGCCCATGTGCTCGGCAGGCAGGTAGAGCTAGGGATTTAATACCCCACTCAGTAGAGGGGTTGAGCTAAACTACTCCGTGATATTGTTGCCTCAGCATCCATTTCGTGTGGCCAAGTGGTCAACAGTGTCCTTGAATTGCGATTAGCTCCTCCCATGAGCACCTGTCTTTGATAACAGCCTGCAGAGTCACAAAGAAGTGTAAACTCCTTATGTTACCTTCCTAGCAGCCCTTGTGAACACCTCCCTTTGCTCTTGTGTACCCCTTAAATAAGACCCCTGTGAAGCTTACCCAAACCCTACTCCTTTTGGTTTAAACTGATCAATCCAACCAACATTAGCCCTAGAATCCCAAAGCACTTCACCCATAAACCCTAATAAGGTCATGTCCCTAGGTCCTGTTACTGTCTCTCTGCCTGCATCCTGCCTTGACCTTCTTCCCATGCATGCCATGTAGTTCCTCAGGACCTTTGAGTTATAAACATCTCTATTTCAATTACCTAGTGGTTTTTTGTTGAACTAGGGCTCACCATCCAACACCTAGGGCTCTGCTTAACAAATGTTAATGTAACAAGTCATGACACCCTTTGAGGGGCTTTCCACACAGGGTAAATGTTGTTCATACACACTCCAGGTCCCTCAACCATAGGTGGGAAAACTCCAAGCCATTCTATACTGTATGCTCCCCAGCAAGATGGTACCCTAGTTGCCCACAGTGGTTACCTGCTCTATAATGTGTCCTTATAGACTCCCTCCACTCTCCAACTTCCCTCCTAGGATGATGATCCTTCCCAAATAAATTCTTTAAACTTTAATCTGTATCTCTGGGGTCTGTTTCTGGGGAAACTGAATTTAAGATAGATTTAGACCAATCCCCACTAAGGCACAGTATGGGTTAGTTGCAGCCACAAGGATCTGAGAAGCCCAATAATTACACAGATTTAGCAACAATATAGAATTTCTGCAGGCTATTGAACAAGGAATAGGTGTGTTGTCTAAGGGATGTGATCCTAGTTTCTGTGTATAGTATGCTTTGCTCTAAGTGGAGGGGATAGCTGGGGAAGAGCCTAGAGCCTAGAAAATCAAGTTGTACCACTATTATTGTAGTTATCTGAGTAAGGGGGCAGGCAGAGAGTTTGGGCTGGTGCGGAGGATGCTAACATGAAGATAAGGAATTTATCTCAGACAATGGAGATTGATGTTGACTGAGTTCGTAATGGATAAGTGAAAAAGATGGTGGAAGCAAAAATAAACTTCTTGGAGTTTGGTAGCGTCCTTGGGGCAGTTTTGATCTATGACTAATCTGTAGCCTTTGCTTACAAAGTAATATTCATTAGTCTTAAGACATCCTAAAGCAACCATACATAGTTCATCAAAATGGAACTTGTTTCTCCAAAAGAAAAGCTCTTATGAAAACTTTGGAGATAGAACCAATGTTTCACATGAGTTTATGGATCTTGCTCCAGCCCTTTAATACACCTAAAATGTCTATTTCTTTTTCCTATGCTGAAATCCTCAGATGTGTGGGTTTTTTTGTTTGTTTGTTTTTTATTTTTTTTGTTTTGTTTGTTTTTGTATTTGTGAGTAAAAAGATAGGCTTTTCTTCTCAACAGACCTTCTAATGAGTGATCAGAGCTACATTTTTAATATGCCAAAGCCAGGACCTATTTAACAACTGGTGCCCTCTCTCAACATTACAACCAGCGGTGGCTTCATTTACACCTGCTCAGTGAAGATACCGAAAGGTTCCCTGTGGGATAGCAGAAGTGAACTACACTTTCACCAGTCCTTACTTTGCACAGCTTTTCAAGGCACTTGACACCTTTTAAGTGTCTGTAAACTAACAGAATTCTCTTTACACATGGCTCCCCTGACTATCACAGCTTCCCTGAATTACCTTTTATTATATGTCTATGATGATTTATTCATGTATTTATTGCCAGGAAGGAAACATGGTAGTCTTAAATGCTGGCAACAGAGGAATCTTTTCACAGCTGGGCTTTATGTTCTTTTTCAAAGAATAGAAATCTCTGAGCTCTAAATGAAACTCTTCGGCAGATAGTTACTTGTGTCTTTTACTATTTTAATTTGACTTTTCAGCTTATTGATAAAATATCTAGTGTGGAGGAAAGGGTATAGTCTTCAAGTGACATAATTTTTGTACCATTTCAAAACTAAGTTTAATCTATCGTTATTTGAATAAGGCAGGTGAAGAAAAACTCCATAAGCTTAATTTATCTAGTGCAGAAAAGGGATTTTGAAGAGAATGGAAGGAGGCACTTGGAAAAATCTGCTAAAACATCAAAAACGGAGTAGTTTCCTAGGGTGACATATTTGAGCTATTCTTCTCCACTCTAGAAATGAACCGAAGATTATTTCCCTTTTGACTTCAAGTAAATGACTGAGCTCTAATTGGAGAACACTATGACATTTGTTTGTTCTTTGCTTAAGGAGAGAATACACCAGTGATTTTCCATACAGACCTGTGCACATATTTCCAGAACAGCTGGTAACACTGACTCCCACCAGTAACTGCCCTCTAGGTAAAGGACTAGGGTCCCAGGAATCATAGATAGAGAAATCAAATTAAATGAAGCATTATATCATATCAGACATATGTGGTATCTACAAATTGATCTTTTGAGTTAATTCAAATTATTATTATTATTATTATTATTATCATAGAATTATTAAAGCAGTGGGGAAAGCTAGATGCAGTTAGTGTGAGAATCTTAAGGACCAAAGCAAGATCTTAATTAGGCCATGATGTTGATGACTGAAGAATAATGGGCTATAGATCATTATGTGGACTATCTTATGAATGTAGAAAGAAGAATCATCTTCTGAATTCATTGTGGATCATCTGCTTCCTACTTTTACACACACAAACACACACACATACACACACACACCCTACACCTATACAATGTAGACTATACAAAATGGAGATATCAGGCTGCATTGTCCAATACAGTAGTCACTAGCCCCATGTGTCTCTAGAACAATGGAAATGTGGTGAGTCCAGACTGAAATGTAATAAAATTCGTAGTGGATTTCAAAGACTTAATACCAAGAAAAGAATATAAATTAGTTCCTTGGTAATTTTCTATATTAATCATAGGTTCAAATTATATTTGGCTATATTCAATTGAAATATAAAATTAATTTCACAAGTTTCTTTTTACTTTTTAAATTACATATGTTAAATTTACTTTTTAAATTATGTATGCTAACATATTTCTTTTGGACAGTTCTGGAAATAAGGAACTTAAGTGCATGAACTAATTTATTTCACTCCCATTGCTACTTCTGAAAATAAAGAAAGTGAGTTTTTACTAATAATTCATATGTTTATTCCTTTGACTCACTCAACAGCATCATACCTATGAATCTGATGGAAAACGATGCCAATAAACCCATCTAATTAATGAAGCCAACTACTTGGGAATGGTATTTCATAAATTAAATAGTTCTACAAATATTTTTGAATTACATGCATACATATCAAATATTTTAAAACATTTGTGTTTTTACAAACAGAAAATATAGTTATTTCATTTTAATTTGTATTTTATTTACAAAAATATTATTTTTATTATTATTTGTATTAGTCTTATCCATTAAATTTGGTTCATTAATAAAACTACATTTTGAGAAAAGCACAATTATCACTTGATCAACTCTCCAAATGTCTAATTTAAATGACATATATTAAGAAATATAGGATCTACCTCCAAAGTAAATGATACTAATTGATAAAAGCATCTTTATAGTGTATAAGAGAAATGTGTTTTTTATCAATTTTGAGGCTCATATTTCAATATCCCTAAGTTAAAGCATTGGCTTTGATGGAGGAATTAGTTGATGGGAACAGATTCATTGAATACTGAATGACTTGGCACTAGAGAGGACAGGAAGAGATAAGACATATTGAGATGATATTATTGTCAACTCCCATCTGGAAATAGCCATTTTCTATAAGCTGGGATCTCTTACAATATATAAGCCATTATACTAAACCATGGAGATATAAGGACATGTAAAACATACATCCTCTACTTCCAAGAAAAATATAATATAGTGGAGAGATATAGATCATTAAGCCCCTAAGTGCCATTAATCTTACCCAAATTAACCCACCTTTTCTCTATATAGTAACCATTGTCTATGAAGCAACAGTGATTTTTTTAAAATGTCATTTTTTTCTCCTTCTCCCACTGCCTTTACTAAAAAAAAAAAAAAAAGAAAAGAAAAAAGAAAAAAATCTCAGAGTGGATTTCCAGTTGGAAAACACTTGGAAAGCACTTGGAAACAAAGTCTCACCAGAGCCCACAAGACCCTGTATGACCTCACTTCTCCAACTAACTCCACACTTCTCTTCCCCTCAACTCTCAACTCTCCAGTTTGTTACTGCTTCAGAGTCCTCACCTTTATCTCCCTCTGCCTGGAACTCTTTCTTAAAGTTTAAGAATAATGGAAAATAAAGGAAAGGCAGCCCTGTGGACAACTCTGCATTGCCTTCCCTGGTCATTATATCTTTAGTAGCTCTCCTGCACTCCTGACAGTAACCCTGTATACAATGTCCCTACTGAATGTGTTTTTTAGGGCTAACAACTGTCTAAAATTTAAATTATCTTTTACTTTAAATTTATTTAATTGTCTATTGTCTATCTCTTCTCACTAGAATTGAGAACACAAGCCTTATTTCTTTTATTTGATTTTTTTTTCCTCAGACACATAAAAGGCCCTCAATAATTAAATGCTGGATGGATGGATGGATAGAATATGATAGTCTGATTATGTCAAGGCAGAGGGAATTTGGGTGCTGGGGAGGGGATAGGTGACACCTAATCCAGATTAGGATGTTAAAGAAAAAGAACATAGGATATATAACCCCTTCACTGGAATAGGAAGTTGTTGGCAGGAGTTAGCCAGGCAATTAGCAAAGAGCTTTACTTTCTTGGGCAGATGATCAAGGGTCCAGTAGCCAGAAAGATGATGCCATGCTCAGAGAACTTTTGAAAGTTATGTCAGAAAAAAAAAGAAAGAAAGTTCTGTCAAGTTGCAGCAAGAAGTGGGATAATATCATGATGTAAAGATAGGTAAGTAGGGACTGGATGTGCAGGAGCCCACCAATTTGTAAGAAATGACTTTCTGAGAAGACTGATTTGGACTTTATTATAATCCAAATGTCTCACAATTTGGCAAAGTGAGGCATTCGTTGTGTGTCAGTCTACTTACCCCATCTTAGTGTGTAAGCTCCTGGTGAGGCTGTAAACTGAACAAAGCCCAGGGCTGTCTCCCACCTCTTGAATTCTCACTCTATCTAACATAGTGCCATGTATAAGGTAGGCTCCCAGCAAATGCCTCTTGAGTTCAATTGAGTCTTTTCTCATATTATTCTATAGGCCATTATCTGAGCTGATATTTGAGGCTGTCTAGATTATTCTGAGACATCACACAAAGTGCAAGAATAACTCATGCTCCATTGATCCTCTGTAATAGTTACTTTGAATTAATATGGAGGATGGACATGCACAATAAAATGACATGCTCCAAAGCCTTTCAACTGTGAAAAAATACCACCTTGACAATAAAGAAGACTCAGGAGAGACCTTTCAGAGATGGAGATAGAGCATGTATTCTTTTTCCTCCTGTGTTGGAAAGAAGAGGGAAACTAAATAGATGCCTGGCATTCTTCATTTTGCTTTGCTGTTGTTGTTTGGAAGATTTTTTTGTTTATTTGTTTTTTATAACTCAACCTCACCTGTAAAGGCCACATCCTTGTAGGAATCATTAATTCTGAAATAGCTGCCTATTTTCCAGACATTAATCTTAGTTAATTACAATTTCAGCAGGTTACTCAAAGATTACTGTTCAAATGACTCTCTAAATAGAAACCAACCAACTCTTGGTGATCAGAATTCTGGTACTGGGGAACACTTGGGGTCTGGGGGTGAAGTTGGTTAAGCACCCAACTCTTGGCTTTAGCTCAAGTGATGATCTCAGGGTCATGAGATCCAGCCCCACGTTGGGATCCATGGTCAGTATGGATTCTGCTTGGGATTCTCTCTCTCCCTCTGCCTCTCCCACTCACACTTTCTCTGTCTCTAAAATAAATAAATAAATCTGAAGAAAAAAAGAATTCTACTACTGGGATAAAAAATTTTAAATAATTATTTTGCTTTGCTTTTGTCTCTTCAGTATCAGAAGGAGGAGTGATGCCTTGATTGTATGTTTTCCATAAATTATCTCTGAGAGTTGCATTGCTTACATCAGGCTCAAACAAAGAACCTTAGAATTTGATTCTGATTATTTTGACAGAAAAATGTGAATAAAATGGAGAAATGATATATTAATAATAATAGTGTTTGATATTCTCCACTGGAATGTGAACTAATAGGTTCAGATCCCCCAAGAAATATCTCAAAAATTTCTCCTTAGATTTTATATGGTTGCTTTTTTTTCCCACTTATTATGGAAGGCTATATTTTCTCTATATATTTCATTAATTTTCAATGCCTTTATTTCTGTATAACATATCCCCTTAATCATTACCATGTATCTAGAAAGAAGCACAAACTAAAGCAAATTTACAGAAACTCAATTTGAATTATAACTCAATAACTGAAAGCCATTAGACATTTCTAAAATTTTGGTTGTAACTACTACCTCATCTGACAATCTCTTGCTTGCGAGATTTTCTACTTCTTAATCTCACTGATCTGAAATGATGAATGTTCATATAAAAGGCTAAATAAGACAACCCTGTAGAATCACAGTGAGTCTACAAGTCCATTAATTTCCAAACAAGAAACTCGACCCGGGGAGACAGGAACTGAAGAAAGTTTTGCTTATTGTCAGATGCCAACTGAATAGAATTGAATACAGTATCCAACCTTGAATAATAAAACATCTGAGTTTCAGATATCTTTCGGAAATGCCGATGTGATATGTATACACTAAGGGAAGAAATTAACCCACAAAGTTCACAATCATGTAAATCAGTTTGGTTTACATACTATTGCTTTTCCTACAAGTTTTTGTTTTTTCATATTCAAGTTATTTGTGGAAATATATTTTAAAGTGATATTACCAAGTAGGTATGAAAGAATGTCCTCAAGGGAAAAATAAATAAGAAAGATTCAAGTCAATCTCTGTGCTCTGATATCCCAATCAAATTAGATGAAGGCAGAAATAGAAAAATAGAGAAAAGAGGGTAAAGTCACACCTCTGCAGAAAATGTTTCCTGTGCCTTATACACATCCCTCAGACCTTAACATTCACTGTGCTCCAACCAATTTCCATATACCAGTCTCTGCAATTCTGTGCCTGAAGGCTTATTTCTAGAACAGTAGAAATCTCTGCCACTGTAAGAGTGGAAATCTCCTCTAGGAACCTTGCCCACAACCTCTTTAGCTTCTCTTCTTTTGGGTGTCACAGATGTAAGCATCCATTTTATACCACATTTCAGAGTTTCCCTGGAGCTGTGAGCTCCAATAGTCTGTTATGGTAGCTGGCTTGACAACTTACTCTCAATCGACTGCCTTCTCTCCCCTGTATCACTTCACTGCTCTCTCTATAATTCCTGGGATCACCTCTCAAATAACCAACCATTTGAACTCATATCCTAGTCTGAGGCTCTGCTCCTGATGGAACCCAAACTAAGACAACTGCTATTTCTGCTCATAGCAGTTTGCCTCTGGACTCCAATCTTGAGGATTATAGCAACTTCTGTGTTTAAGAGCTATTGCCAGTTTTTGATGATGTTGCATTCACCAGTGTCATGAATTCTCCATACTTTGCTCAACGCCCATCCCAGGTAGGTGTTTCATGAATATTTTCTGAATATAGATCAACTTCATGAATGAAAAACTTGTGCCTTAGCACAGTTCTTACACATAATCTATGCTTGGTAAATGTTCTATCAGATGAAATGTGATGATTATGCCTTTGGCAGTGGAAAGGTCTTTATCCAACTTTTAACTGTCCAGAACAAGGGCAGAAAATGTGGTGCTTAATGCCATCTGGTTGAAATCCACCTGCTTACACAGGTATTTCAAAGGAAAGAAGGGCACTTTATCCATCTTGGCATCTGGGAATAATTCATCAAAGAGGTGCAACTCATAAAACCAGTCACTCTGGACACTTTACTCACTTTCAGGTGAGAAGAATTTCGTTTCAGGTGATAGACATGGAAGCTGAGTATTCAGTGACTCATTTCTTAAGAAATGTGAATATGAATTGAACACCAATAAAAAATAAATTTATTATTTAAAAAAAAGAAATGTGAATATGAGAGGGAAGATGTTATCACTCAGAGTATGGCAAAGTGATAGCTTGCCTGAATTGAGTAAAATATACATAGTTTGTTCTATAGACACCTTTCAAAAGCATCTCAGAGCTTAGAGGGATAAAGAACTCAATGAGTTTTCACTTGGTTATTTGGCCACAAGGCTAAAACTTGTGGCATATTTCAACAAAGTTTTTTAAAGGCAAAACATTAATTCTTTTTTAAAAAAATATAGTCTAAAATGAAATGGGAGTCCCAAACCTATATGCAACAGCTGGTTTTCATATGATTTTCTAAGATGCCTAATTTTTCTCAATCTTAGTGTTCTTTGTGTGGGAAAGAAATGAGAGAGAATAGTAAAAAAAAAAAAAAATTGGAAACTCTTCTATTTGACTTATGTCTTTATTATCATAATAGAATTTACTATTATGATAGTTGTCCAGATCATTCAAAGTCTTGAAATTTTGTTATGCAAAATATCTAGATAACTGAGGCAGAGAATTTCTGGAAAAATAACTCCCTCAATTATCTGTTTTATGTTGAAGTTTTATGAGTCTGACTTTTAGACTTTTAGGAAAAACATGTGTGGTTTTTCTTTCTCCCCTTAGATAACCTATTGTCACTCATAAGTAGAATGGGATACTAGAAGTTGCCAGGGTTTATCCTTTCTACTATATCAATTATTAGATTTCAAAGCATTTAAACCTGAAGACTATGTAAATAACTAGTTAATTGAAATCTGAATACCTGAAGGGTTGTGAATATGGGAACCTAGCATTTAATCATAATTTATGGGAAAAGCTATATATATATAAATATATAAAACATTATAAGAACAATAAAGTCCCTATTTGACCAGAATAATTTGCTCATAGGCCTAATTGAAGTAATATGTAAAGAGTTCATGGTAGGAAGATCAATGAATTAATGTATTGCAAATTATCTGGTAGGTAATTCAGCTTCTTGTTCTACTTAACAGATAATGTTTCTTGTAAATGGTCTGTGCTCCAGAGGTGGCCTACAATGCTTTTATATGCTAGGTCAGATCCACTGAACCATAGGATTGTACTGGAATCAGACATTCCTGTTAATTTATGTACCAGTCTATGGCAACTGAATTGTTTTGGCAATCGTATCTACAAATGGCATGAGGTCCTAACTCTAATTTATTTCTAATTTTAATAAGAATTTTTGGATTTTCATAATCTATAAGCCATAAGAAATATGCATATGGCAGCCACTAAGCTAAAGTTAATAGCTGTAAACAGACTTATGTAACCATAGATCCTATATCCTATCAAGAAGAGCTTGACAATTTAACACCTTCTTCCTTCTGCTCCCCTGGTATTTGACAAGCAAGCTTATGTCTGATACTCTAAAAGCGCAATCAACCACTGATCAGATCAAATTCAGGCAGGAGGAGGACTTCTACTAGCTCTACTTTGTGCTAGGTATGAGGATAGTAAGTCTAGAAGCAAAGAAAGGGTATGACAGGATCTCTATCTACACTGGCCATATGACCTTGCTGGAGAGAGAGGACTTTAAGCTGTAAAAGACCAACAGGATTTTGTGAAAATAGATAGAAGCATTTAAACCCCTGAGAGTGACAAATTGATAAATTCTGGTAGAAAAGACTTTGTCTAACACCTTAAATGAGGTGCCATGTTTCCTGCCAGTGAGTGGGTGTTCAATACCTGCTTGTCCACTCACAGAAAAACCATGCTCATTTCCTTTCCTTATAGAGCTCTTGAAAACAGAGGCCAGGACTTTATAAATTCCCAACATTCTTCTCATATGCTATGAGCTAAATTAACATTTCTTCTTAGAGAACTTTCATTGGTAGGTGTTTGATTTGCTACTGCACAGTAAAGCCACAAAGTCAGCTGGAAAAGGAATACTTCAAATATTCAGTTCTCTTTTAATCAAAGCAAAGACAGACTTCTAATAAAAAATTTTATTCAAACCAATTTATAGAACTCATTACTCAGCAGGAAGAATGAAAAAGATAATTTGTGGAGTGGGTTTTTTTGTTGGGTCTTCCTTCCTTCCTTCCTTCCTTCCTTCCTTCCTTCCTTCCTTCCTTTCTTCCTTCCTTCCTTTCTTCCTTCCTTTCTTTCTTTTTCTTCTTCTTTTTTTTGGTGGGGGGGATGTCCTACTATCCCTCTCATAAAACATTCTTGCTGGGTTTATTGAAAAAATACTAGAATCTTCCTCATAGTTGGGCAGCTTCCCTAAATATACCCACCAAAGAGTAATTTCTTCACAGCAGATTTTGCTGTAGCAGTTTGTGAAAAGTGGTACTTCCTCCTGGAACTCGTGTTATTCAGATTTAAATGGTGTCTAATAAGTCTGCATTATATGATTCCCAAGCTAAAAATCTAGGCCTTCTTTCTGACCCCTCAGTCTTCACCATTACTTGTATCCAATCAAGTTGTGTTCATTCCTTTTCCCTAATGCTTCTTAAATCTGTGTTCTCTCCCTCACCCAACCCAATATCCTGGGTTAGGCCACCATCTTATCTGTATCTTTCTTGGATCACTGCTACACCCTTCTAATTAATCTTCCTACCATATTCTTGCCATCACCATCCCTTCCATTCCATCCAGTAGCACGCTAATGAGGTTTTAAGAATTGCAATTCTGATTGGGCTGTTTTCTCCCAGGTATTCCTCACTGGTCTCAGAATAAAGGTCTGAAGGATCTTGAGTGTTCTGTGACAAGGACCTGCCTATCTCTCCTGCATTACTTCTTATCATTTTATGCCTTGCATGTTAATTAACTACTGAACTACTTGTCTTTCCCCAAACATCTGTGTATGCTTTCTTTTTCCTTGAGGATTTTCACGTGGTGGTCTCCACCCCTCCACCCCCAACTCCTTTCCTTGGTGAAACCCTGCTCCTCCTTGAGGACTCAGATTATACGTTTTGTCCCATTCTCTGGTGGCTTTTCCTGGCTTCCTAAGACTGGCTTTGGTATCTCACTAATACGCTCTGATAGCAAATGCTCTGTGCAAATAGACTCTGCCGCAGCCCTGACCATGCTCTGATAAAAGCAACTATTAAATGGTTTGTTTCTTCCACTGGGAAGTCAGGAACTGTGGCTCTTTTCAGTTGTTTATCTGCAGCAGCTGGCACTATTTGTTCAGCAAATATTTGCTGGACACATGATATTAAAGGTCACACAACTAGTAATTAGAGGAACAAGCATTCAAAATCCAGTTCTCTGGGCTTCAAGTATAATACTGTGTTATACACACCATATTCCAATATCTTTGAGAAGGTAGACCTGTGCTTCTCGGCAAAGGCTGAAGTACCTTCACTAACCACCCCATCACCCACTTTAGAGTTTCCAGTAAATTAGTTGGGATGTTTTAAGAAGATGGGATGTGCTTCCAACTAAAATCCAGTTGAATGATTTATACTAAATTTTACCTGTTCTCATTGGCCTGTTAGCACCAGAGATAAGGCTTTTAAAAAATCAGCTTTGACTTGTATTTTCTTAAATGTGTTCACTGCCATCTTTTAACCACCTCCCCTCCAAAGTATGCTCGTAAAACTTCCTAGTCAGAACTACTTCTTTGATTTTTATTTTTTTTATCATGCTTCCTTTCTTAACATTGTCTCTATTTCTCTTTAAGAAGTCATCTGAATCATCTAATGTATACTTGGTAATTCATATGCATATTATTACCAACACAGAAAAAAATAATCCCTCCATTTAGACTTCAGAGCCCCAAATTGCCTGAGTGTGGGACCCAACTGCTCACATTACACAATGGAACCCCTATCTGAGAAGTTAGCCATCAAATAGGCCAACTCTCATGCATCTTGCACTGAGAACTAAGAAATGCTCTTGCCATCGCTAACTTGTTCTTCAGAATTCATCTAAAAATCCAACAATGAAAAAGCAAATGCAGTTATATATTCATAAATGTATGTTAACATGTATTCCAGTATATAATTTGTTTAATCTGTGTGTTAATATATAAATATATTATTTATATATAAACTGATTATATACATTTATATTAAAAATTCAGTGAAAGTGGTAAAATTAAATGGAAAGGTCTGGTATTTATAGAGAATACATTTTGTGCTTACTATTAATTAGCAAAATGTAACCTTAAAAGCATATACTGGCTTTCACTTTGCTTCATCTGAAGCAAGGTCAGTAAAGAAGACTTCATGATTGCCTGTTTCCCAAATTAGAAGCTGCCTCACAGCAAGTGTTGTCAGTCTGCTATCTGATCTGAACATTGGATATAACTATGTGAACAAGTAGCTTCCTTCAAAAAAGACTAATTTTAGGCCATATGAAGTACATTATAGAAGTAAATGTAGATTACATTGCAATGTCAACCATACACAAGCCAAAACAATAAAGGTGTCTGCTTATAGAATCACTGACATTTAGAATGAGAAGCTTCCTTGGAAAATAACTGGTTCAACTCATGAATTTGCTGGATGAGGAATTTGAGATACAATAGTGATTGTTGTGGAGTTGGGGCCCAACACCAAGCCTCCCACTTTCTTAGAAGTATTTATATTATAGCATGCCTTGCCTGATATATAAACTTATATATGCCTGATATATACAAATTCACTTACTGTATATATTTATATTTAATATATTTATTTTTAATTTTTGTAAGTGAATTATATATATATTTACTATTTGTAAATGAATTATGGCAGGCATTGTATACATTGCATGCATTTTTAGTGTACAGTTTAACATATTTTTGTGAAATAAATATATCCTGTACTTACCATTCACATGCAGATAATAAGTATTACCAACACCAGAAACTTCTCTCATGCCCTCCCCACCCCCGTCCCGTATATCCATGCTTTTGTCCCATTCTTCAATTTCTATCCCAGGATTTGTTTTGCTTACTGATATAAATTGAATTGTACAGTACTTGGTTTTTTGTGTCTGGCTTGTTGTGCTGAGCATGTTGTTTTCTTTAGGTTTGGGGGATTTTGTTTTGTTTTTCTTCCCACCCCCCACCCAGCCCCAGATTTTTCCATGTTGCAGCATGTATCAGTAGTTGCTACCTTTTCATTGTTGAAGAGTCTTATATATACAGCATGAATTTGGGACTTTTTTACCCATTTTCCTTTTGATGTACATTTGAGTTGTTTCCAGTTAAGCTGTTAAAAATAATATGTCTCAGAATATTATTGTACATGTCCTTTTTGCATATAATATTTGTTATTTCCGTTAGGTGTATATCAGGAATGGAACTGCTGGGTCCTAGGGAATATGTATTTTTAGTTTTAGTGTAAATTGCCTAAAACCTTTTCCAAAGTGGCTGCACCAATTAACACTTTCACAGAGTTTGCGAGTTCAGTTGGCTCAGTATCATGCCCAACTGGTAATATCTGATTTTTAAAGTGATTATTATGTTTAGTCATTTTGATGAAGGAGTATCTCATTGTGATTTTAATTTGCATCTCACTGTGTATCTCTTCATATGTGTATTAGTCTCTCTCTTTTTTTAAATGTTGGATTATCTATCTTTTTCTTATTAATTTGAGGGAGTTCCTTATATATTCTAGTCATAAATCTTTGTCTTGTTGCAAATATCTTCTCTGTAGCTTGCCTTTTTATTCTCTTAATGATGTCTTTTAATGAACACAAGTTCTTAACTTTAATGAAATCCAATTCTTCACCTTTCATGGTTACCACATGTATGCATTCCCTTAAAGTATTATTGACCGATCTTCATATTATCAAATTGTATATCTTTTATCATTTGTGTAAATTATTTTAAAATATTTCTTCATTTACTCTATTATTTATATAGTAGTTCCTACATATCTGTCAGTTATCCTCCTTTATTCTATTAGTACCACATTCTTCATGACATCTTACAAATTTCTTGGTTGTAATGAGTATTTCTATTTAATACTTATTGAATGATTAAGATGTAAAAATTTGTTTTAAAGATAAGAGAATGTATTAGGGGCTAATAATGGATTTTTAACCCTGACACCACAATGATGCATTCATATTAAATGAAATCCAGATCACCTATTTGAAAATGCTGATTTGTGGTTTTCTCATTTTAAAAAATTGTACACATTTTTACAATTTTAATAGTGTAAAAATTTCATTATTTTATAGCACTACATCTTTCAATGTGAGTCAGGAGTGGAACTGCACAACACATAGCACTTGGTTTAAGGCATAGGGTAACACACGAAGTACGTTGATATTCTGCCAAATAAGTATTGCATGACTGCTTTTTCATTTTTAGCCAAGAAGCATTGAAAAAATGAGTAGGCTCATTAATTATCAAAACCACCAGAATGCACTTTAAGGATCCGAAAAGTGAGGATATATAGGTCAAGTCAATTGGCCAAGATGATACAAATTAAATCAAGATCTCGCCAGGAAAAATAATCCAGCTTCAATCTCAAGGTCTGTCCCTGTGTCTTTAAGGCATGCACATACTTTACAATAAATTTAACATTAGATGAGTGTGTTTTGCTAATAGTGTATTAATACAAACTATAATAAGGTTCTCTAAGCCAAATGATGTGTGATACAGTCTAAACTTCGGTTTAAATAATTGGATTATCCTGTATTTCTTTCATGAATAATTTATGGTAAAGTTATGGTTAAACATACCATGATTAAAGCTGTAACTTAAATTGCACATATTTTAAAAATGTATAATGTACAGGAATGAAACTGAAAGTTGCTATACAATTTATTGTTGTCTTTTAGTTGATCTAAAAAGTAGAAAATATAACTTCTCACATTTGCCTATAAGAAAATAAATCTAAATAACATTATTGAACTGATAATATTATTGAAATACATGTAGTTTTGCTAAATCGATCTTCATCTTGTATTTATATAGTTAGATAGAGCAGGCATGTTTTCCATATACATATTTGAAACTGACCATCAGTATTCCTTGGATCACTCTGTCTGGCCTTTTGTGAGGGAAAGAAAGAAGGAGATTGCAGAGATTAGGAAAGACTGTAAAGTAGGAAAAAACACGGAGCCAGAGCAGATGAAGGAGGGAGAGGAAGAATGTCTGCTCTAGTGACAACTTACATGCTGAATTATACTAATTTCTCTGTGTGCTGTTACGCTCATTAAGTAGGACTCCACTGATGTTCCTACAGGTCATGAACCAGCCAGCATGTTTGTTTCCACTATCACACCTTCAAATAAACTGCTGAGTTAAAATCTATCGCAGTAAGAATGTCTTATGGCCCACAGAAAATAGCTTTTCTTCTAAATATATTCGCAAATGCCTTGTAAATGTTTGCTTGGGTGTTTTATTTAGAAACAACATGGATAAATATTTGAAAGAGTATTGCTAATGACAAAGCAAAAGTGAACTATAAAATATCTCTAATGGCTGCTTTAAAATCTGCACTCTGCAAATAGAGCTGACTAAAGTGGGAGAGGAAAGTAGGATAACAGCAGGTGAGCTCTTCATGGTGTGTGTGTGTGCATGTGTGCATGTAGATGCCTATGTGAAGCAATCATATTTGCAAAGTAAGACCCATATCTGCTGAATAAAGAAGAGCTTCATTCAACAGACACATCTGCCAGGAAAATCTGGGGTTGTAATTTAGGTTTTATAGTCCGAGAATTACTAGATTGCTTTTAAAAGCACTACTTCTACAATGTTTTCATTTCATTCTTTGATCAAATATGTCAGCCAAGGAAGAAAATGGTCATTTATTTCTTTTGAAAGCACCGGGGAGGGGGGAAGAAATTTACATTAAAAAGCAGTGATCACGATGTTCATAAAAGTTTCCCAACTATTTATCAACATGTCTGATTTGCAACTGCAATTTACTTAATCAGATTTGCATCTTCCGTAACACTGCAGCTTCCACACTGAGGTGGTAGAGTTACTCCATGCTATGGGTGGCTGATCAAATGTGCATATGGTTGTGTAATTGTCAGAAAATGTCCTTGTGTCAGATGGGGCCATGGCTTATGGTGAAAACAATCCTGTTAGTGCTCCTGCAGCATATGAGGAGACAGCTCCACTTTATTAGTGAAATTACACTGGCCATGGATGACTGACTGTCTTGATCATTTGCAGGCCAATTGTGAAGCCATTGACGGGGTCACTGGGCAGCCCAATCCAATTCAGTCAGCAAGACAACTGGAGTAACCAGATTGTAAAATGGCTGGTCTGGTTATTTCTTAATGGCATAATTGGATCGACCAGAGAGATCCAATTAATTGCTGAACAATTGGTGGCTGTGGTGGTCTCACTGATGAGCTCGGTTGTCAGTGATGGTCTTGAATTGACTGCAGAGCTTCCTGATCAATTGCACAATATATAATTATCAAGCAGGGGATAGAGAAGGATTGATTTAATTTTGGTAATTTCATTGAATCCATAGATATATATTAGTGTGTGTTTTCTCAACTGTAATACATTTGTGAGACATCAGTGATGAATGATGCTATTTTAAGATATTGCTATTTTAACTTGCCTGAATAAGTTTTATGGAAAAATATATAGACTGTTACAGAGATCTGTGGGGCAATATGTTACTTCCTAGGAAGGGAGAGGAAATCCAAGTTTGAGTAGAAATTATACATTTAGGAGGCATAAAAAGAAAATATTCTTCCTTCACCCTTCCAGGCCGAATCTGAGAAAGCTCACTACAGCCTATTCATGGCATAGTGATGTCAGGTCTCCTTCTGTTAAAAGAGCTTGGTGCCAGTGTAGCATGGCATGAGGAAGTAAATAATTCTGAAAATAATTCTATGGAAAAGTATGGGGATAATGAGAATTTTAGTTTTCCCACACTTGTCAAGAGAAACTGCCCATGGCAACTTACCTTCAAAGAAAAGAATTAGCTCCTTACACAAGGTGTTCTCAGTCAGGGCTTCTGTGTGGACTTGAGTCACTATATCTACCACCCAACTGTGCCTGGAATAGACAGTAAATGTCTGTTGAGTAAGTGAAGGAATGTGCTCTTAAAAGAATGTTCTTTCTGAATAGTTGAAGCCAAATAGGTATGTAGAAGTAGGTAACTTTGCATTTCTACTTATTTTAAGAGAAGAATAAATTTATAAGTTAGAAGTGACTTTTGAAGTGAATTAGTTCACCTGTTATTTCCTTACAGTGACCCACAGACAGGTACCAGTCTTGGACAATATTCTTACCAAGCCACAACATGGTGAGAAAAACATAAGAATGATAGTTTGGGGAGATTAAAGATGTCCACAAATTCATCTAAATCACCCCCACTCTTTCTCTTAATTGTAGGAGGACTCTGTGATGTCTGTGCCAGTTTAAGCCTAGTCTTTAGAAGGACTAGAAGCCTCTGCCTCCTTTTTGGAACACTTGCTCTTAGGACACTCCTTCCCAGAACATTGTCACTAAATTATGAAAAGCTCAAATCACATGGAAAGGCACATGTAGGCCATGGTCAATAGCGACAGCTGAGCTCCCAGCCACCTGCCAGCTGACTTACCTATATCTATCACCACCACCACCCCCTGCCCAGCTGAGCCCAGTCAATCCACACAGTTAAAACAACTGTTTTAACACTAAGGCACTAAGTTTTGGGGTGGCTTGTTCCTAGCCATAGATTTTTGTAATGATGGTATATATCCACCTGGGTGAGGTTGTCAGCTCCCATTTTCTAAGATGGCTCGTCTGTTCTAAGACTCTACACTTTCTACCTTGTACATTTTAAAATGTCCTCTTTTTTTAACCTATTCTTTGAAATATAATTAACATAGAACATTGTTTAACTGTGATGATTTGATGCACATATATATTGCAAAATATTTACCACAGTGCAGTTAGTTAACACATCCTTTACCTTGCATAATTACTGTTGTGTTGTTAGAGTGGGAACATGGAAGTTCTGTTCTCATGGCAGTGTTCAAGTCTATGACACAATATTGTCAACTGCAGTCACCATGCTGTGCCTTAGGTCTCTGGAATTTATTCATCTTAGAACTGAAAATTCGTACCCTTGGGGCATCTGGGTGGCTCAGTGGTTGAGTGTCTGTTTGTGGCTCAGGTCATGATCCTGGGGTCCCAGGATCGAGTCCCACATCAGGCTCCCCATAGGGAGCCTGCTTCTCCCTCTGCCTAGGTCTCTGCCTCTCTCTGTGCCCGTCATGAATAAATAAATAAAATCTTAAAAAAAAAAAGGAAAAGAAAATGTGTACCCTTTGACCCTATCTCTCCGTTTCACCAACTCATCAGCCACTGACAACCACCATTCTGCTCTGTTTCTGTGAATTTAATGTATTTAAGTTCTGCATGGAAGTGAGATTATATATTTGTCCTTCTCAGTCTGAGTTATTTCACTGAGCATAATGCCCTCGAGGTCCATCCATGTTGTCACAAATGGCGGGATTTCCTTCTTTGTCGTAGCCAAATAATATTCCCGTGTATGTGTGTGTGTGTGTGTGTGTGTGTGTGAGAGAGAGAGAGAGAGAGAGAGAGAGAGAGATTCTCTTTATTCTTCAGTTTACCTATCAATGGATACTTTTTGACATGACGGTCAGAGTAGAGAGCAGTGATACATATGGATATATGTCTTTAAGTAGGATAATAAAACGTTGGGATTTTGTATAACACCCAGTGTTTTTAATGCATTTTATTTATCTGTGGAATTCAAAACCTGTGCCAAAATCCAACCTCACACCCTTTACAGAAATTTTCTTCCATCAGGGCCACAATACCAGTTAGTCACTTCTGCTCAAATAATTGCAACATAAATAATTGACTCAGCATAAGACAGCACGGTCTGTCTTTAAACATATGTGCTTATGAGGAAATATAGTAACATTAAGCGTGGGTATTAATGAGACGTTTTATACACAGACACATTGTATAATTTTCATTTCAAAGAAATACTCAGATATTTATTTCTTAATCATACATATCAATACATTTGCAGGAAAATTCATCTGCAACCATTGTATTCAGGTAACTCATTTCACAATGCACTATTTCATGTCATTGTTGTTGTCCCCCTTATAGAGGAATAAACTAGTGGAGGTGGTGGGTGGGTAGGGAAGTGTGAAAAAACAAAACATTTATTGAAGACTTAGCATGAACTAGTTGTACGCATATATGCCATACTCTCAAGAACTTGGACATTTTAGTGGTTCCATAATATAAACATTTCTATAAAGATACATATTTTCTCTTCAAATTAAGCAGTTTATGAGTAAACATTATCTTACTCAAAACCTTTTCTATGCTTTTGAACAGGAAAGATATCTTATCTGCCTTGAAGCATTATTGCTGTGAAATTATTTTATTCCAAAGTCAATGGATTTATTTTCTACAAAAAGCATAAGCAAAGGCATGCCTGAACACAAATTCTTTCATTAAACCACTTTTTTCTAGTTCTGTTTAGTACAATACCTATAAATTATATTCTATTCTGCAAAACATGAAGAAGAAAAAATAGACTGTACAGGGGACATTGGAAAGAATAAAAGTAACAATAATGTGGGAGTGAAGTTTACCTTGGAAATGATATGGTTTTTAATTCTACTATCTGTGTTTGTTATGGTGTTTCTAAAATTCCCAGCATTTGTAACAATAAAAAATGTAACTGACATATGAACTTTAGCTCTACAGCATTAACATATTCCAGTACTAATGAGCAGTTAAGAGAATAATAGGTGAAGTGAGTTGTGTTTGTCATCATTAATGAGAATATGAAGTTCTGAATGACGATAAATGGTGAGATAATTGCCATAAAAACAGTAGAACTTTTCCTTTAGATGGCTATTTCTTGAAAGTTGCTTTGTTGTGTTTTTTTGTTTGTTTTTTTTTGTTTGTTTGTTCGTTTTTTTCCTTCAGAAACAGTTTTCAAGAACTACCATCCTCCTGGTGGGTGTAATCCTTACTGCTTCAATCATTGACATTATGACAAAACTTCTCAAAGATAAGAAGAAAAACAATGACAATATTTCAGATTAACTTTTCAAAGATATCTGTGATTGATACTCTATTTCTAAAAAGAGATTTTTTTGGTCTTCTCAATAAATATAATTGTATTGAGGATATTGTTTAGGTAACAGGATCATTGAACCTTTTCCTATGACACACCTAATAAGGAAACAAAAAGTTCTACAGAACCCTTGGCTTTATGGGAAATAAGACAAAAATTACAAGAAGTTTCTTCAAAAACTACCTTAATAAGTGGTCTTAAGGTGTCTTAATGGTCTTTGGGGCCTGTCTGGCAGCATTGTCAGTTGCAATGAAAGAAAAAAAATGCCATGTTTATGTATATACCTTTAAAATAAAAATAAGTAAGGGCAGCCGGGGTGGCTCAGTGGTTTAGCACCACCTTCAGCCCAGGGTGTGATCCTGGAGACCTGGGACTGAGTCTCACGTCAGGGTCCCTGCATGGAGCCTGCTTCTCCCTCTCCCTGTATCTCTGCCTCTGTCTCTGCATCTCTCTGTGTCTGTCATGGATAAATAAATAAAATCTTAAAAAAAATAAGTAATATTCTCCATTGTTTATTGCCTTTCCCTCTTCTGCTTGTAGGGGTGGGGTTGGGGTGGAAGAGAGTTTTGGGAGAGGCATCCAGAATCAATTGATGGAATCAATCATCCAGGAACATGACTAGCACATAATAAAATCTCGACGGTATAACTGTGGATGTGTTGGCTACCTTTCATTAGAATTGATGGCCAGGGCTATACTAACTAGCATTTTGCATAAAACCACATGATATGCATGGCTCTGAAATATGTCTCTCTACAGTGGGGGGTAGAGCAAGCCCGTCTGCCTGAATGATCAACAGTCTTGCTGAGCCCTGAATGTATGGCTTCTGGGGGCTTCTCAGAGGCATTTCAGCTGGGTGGTCCATCTGTGCCTGGCCTCTTAGTATATCAATGGCAGGCTTTAACAGTAGCCTTGTGGCCTGTGTGCATTACCAGGGGGAGTCTGGAAAAGCACAGAAAACATATGGGCAACAAGTAGGTTAGGACAAGTGGGGGTCAATTTTGCATTGCTTTGGTTTGTTCTTAGTTATAAGTGTTTACAACCTATGTTGAAATGTAAGAAATTTAGATGGCCAGATTTGAGCTTACCTCTCCTATGTGCCAGAAACACTACTCTCTGCCCTCAAAATCACCAAACTCAGTTCTACTTCAGTTTGTAGGTACAAGGTAACAAATGCTGACATTAGTTCTTGAGGAGAAGAAAATCAGATTTCTGCCAACTTAAAGCCATGAACAAATGTCAGAATTAAGGTCAGGTTTTGGGATAAGTTTGTAATTCCACAAAACAAAGCTAAAAAAGTTTTCACAGTGGTTTTTACTGCCCTATATTACAATATTCCTGTTGGTATATAGGGCACATTTGAAAGGACTATCTAAAATGTGTTTCGTGATTTTATTTCTTATACTTTAAGATATTGAGTACTAGTGGTGATATATTAGCTGGGTTCAGCCATACTTTGTATATGTGTGCATTGAAAAAGTGGCTAGCCCATAATAAGCACTTAGATGTTAAATGAATGAATGCTTTAATCTCAGGACCTACTTTAAGTGCAGAAATGTTCCTATGAGCTGTGATCTTTCAACTGTCTATAAATACTGTAATTTTTAGAGAAGAATATTGTTTTAAGAAGCTGATGGTTCGCATGCCTATTATTTGAAAGCAATTGAGTTATGTTTAATGATTATTCAATAAAAAAAATTGCCTGGTGCCCAAGGCAATATTTGAGTGGCATAAATTGTGCTCATATTCATCTGATTGTTATAAATAAAAGAACAACCTTGAAGTTGAACATGAGGTCAGAGTGGAAATATATTTAAAAGAAAGGATAGTACTTTTTCACAGAAGGTATCCCTAGGATTCAGCCTATTTCTCAAAGCTGTAGCTTAACAGTTCCCTGCCATCCTCTTCTCAAATTTTACTGTGTCCTTTAACTGTGCAATATTCCCCTTTTCTCCTTCCCCAAGAAATACATTGCAGCAATTATTCTGTAAAACACTGTGTATTTGTGTTGTCTTACTATTTATATTTTAACTGGTCCTCAGCCACAAACTACATAGAATCCTTGTAGAGAAACGTGGACTTCAGAACAGAATGAAACAAACCCAACGTCATCCATGCAGATCATTCAGTCATAAATTACATTAAATGCTAATTGTCATCTCTTGGCCCCACCCCTGTGACCAAAAGGCTGTGCTAAAGATGCTATTCGAAGATTCTCAAGTAGACTCCAGTTGGTTGCTTTTGTGGGGGGCAGTGCAGAGATTTATTCAATGTGTCAGATTGTTGAGAACTCATCTTTGATCCTCTTTAAATTTGATTCCACTTGCAACAAAGCTGTTCATTCACTCTTTCTTCCTCTTTCTTTCTTTCTTTCTTTCTTCTTTCTTTCTTTCTTTCTTTCTTTCCTCTCTTTCAAAAACCATTTGCAGAGTGGCAGACATTCAGAGAAGGAGATCCCATGGTCACACATCCAAGTTCCTTTGTTTGAGAGTGGTGCACAATGGGTATGGATAAGTGAATGAAAGGTGACAAAGTGATAGGGTGACACACCCAGCTATACAAGGACAATGTGAATATACAGAGCAGAAGTATCTAATACAGCCTCAAGAGGCATGGTTAAAGTGGAAGTTGAATCTTGAAGGACTATAAAAGGAAGAGATTTTGAAAGAAGGAACAAGAAAAAGACTTTCCAGACTCAGGGAATAGCATAGGCACAGCAATCAAGACAAAAACACAGCATGTTCCAGAATCTGCAGGCACGTGTTTATGACTAGAAGGTAGGGTGGATTTTAAAGGACTGATGAAAGGTGCAAGGCAATTAAGGGCCTTGAATTCTCATGGGAGTGAGGATGATGGACACCTGTTTAAGGCCTACAGCACCTATTGCCATAGTGGACTCTATAGTTAGAGATCATGCCACAGGAGAAAGTGTTTCTTGCTGGTGCCTCCATTTTCCAAATGAAACCTTCTTAAATCAGTGGGAATCCATTGAGAATGAGAAGAGACATGCACAACAGAGAGTCTTCAGTTAGGACTGTTGACATGGGCTAAGTAGGTGAAAGCCTCTGAGATTTCTGCAGGTCAGTTTGTGCCAGGGCAATTCCATTCTTCCATGAAGTCTCATCAATACCAGGCCTGGTGTTAAGGTATAAAACCCCATGGCCAAGATTTTGTCTTTGTCCCAATAATATCTATTCATATAACATATGTCCCTGAGGACCCGTAAGGCATTAAACCCTATGAACCCAGCCATTTGGCAAGAGAATGGGTAAGCACTCAGTGACATAGAATAAGGAAAGGAAGTACCCCAAAATGTGAATGAAGACTCTAAAAGAGGAGCTTTTGCACAGGGACCTGGGAGGATCCCTCTGTTATGTGTGGACTTATGGGGGTGGGGCGGGGGGGCAGTGGAGAAAGCAGTAATTCTGGGATCAGAAAACCAGGGCCTGAGTTGTTTGCTATTGGATATGGAATTCTCTGAGCCTCTGTTTTCTTAACTTAAAAGTTATATCATGAAAAGGACATAAAATAGCAGCCATCAAATGAGATCATGTATATCAAACCATTTACAAACCACAAAGTACTACATAAATTAAAGTGATTATCATCGCTGTGTTATAAATATTTAGGCATATGTACATACTTTGGAAGTTTTTTTCTTTCTTAGAATATTTCATACGCTAGTAAGATAACATTTTTCCATTCAAGGAAGCACCTTTGTTGGGTTCTATGGTCTTCAGGTGTTTGGATTTAAAGGCTCGAAGTATTCCTATTATTTAGGACCAACATGAATTCATGATGGGAATTTTTGAAATATGAAGATAGTAAATGCTACTATAAGCCAAGGTCAACAGCCATGAATACCATTCAAAAATATAATACCACCACCCTGGACTTCAGTGAGAATGATCCCATAGCTCCCCTGTGGGTTCTCTCATGGACCCTGATAACCACAGGTCACATAGACCCCATTTGCAAAGACAGACTATGAAGCTGAGCTCTCTTATGTAACTTGATCAAAGTTGTATCCGGGGAGGGGTTGGCTCTGAGTCTCTTAGACTGTTTCTGGGATTTGCTCTTCTGCCAGCTACAACTAAGGACATTTTCTTTGCCTTAGGCAAAGAGATATGTTTTTTTGCAAGAACTACCTGGAGGAAGCTGAATGCAGGAAGAGTTAGGGCAGGGCCTGGAGGAGGATCCTAAAGCTCACACAGCCCTCCCCTGGCTTGACCTGCCCTGATCCAGGGGTGACCTGCACCAGTTCTCCCTCCACTCCCTGTGCCTTATACTCCACCCATCCCCTGCTCCATCCCCCTATCTCAGGCCCTCCCAACACCACCCCCCCCCCCCCAACTCAGCTTTGAAGCCTCCTGTGGCTTCTGCTTTCACAACTTGATCAGTCTCTTCTCCCTTGACTTTGTTTGGACTATGCCCAGGATTCTGTCTTCCCCCTCCTGGTCTCAGGACCCCATGAGCAGCCCTAGCAGATGTGACCCAGTCACTGCTTAGACCCTGGCCTCTGTAGCACCAGGTGCTGGATGGCTAAGCCAGTCCCCAGGCTCTGGCCTTTATCCTGGAAGCAATCTGGCTAACGAAAAATAAAATCCGTCTCCAGGTGACCTATCCTCAATTCCTGATTTTGTGTGCTGATATGTTTGTGTTGTTTAGCAGGCCCTCACATAAAATGTTATCTAAATGTCACCCTGGGGTCTCTAGGGTTTGTTGGACTTAATATCTAAGCCTTAAACTGAGGCTGGAGCTGAGAATTCACATTAGTTCTGCTCACATGTGTGCTTTGTTGAAGCTACATGGTTTGATTTTAACCCAGCGGTTCAAAATAGAAAAAAACCTCCAATACTGAGAATTCTGAGGTCACTGACCAAATGATACACAAAGGTAGGATTTAGTTTTCTTAGCAATCCTCCGTGAGTTTTTACCTGGAAAACTGTGTGTGTGTGTGTGTGTGTGTGTGTGTAGCTTCTGAAGGAATGCCAAGCTAGAGATGAGAGAGGGAGGCTTCCTATGGGGAATCGAGAGTCTGGCCCTCTTAGTTGATGCTGTGATGTGCTGCCCAGATCCTGCCTTCAAGGCTAAAGGAGACAGCCAAATAGAGAGAGTGAGACAGACCAAATATTAGCAACAGCAGGAATCCATTAGCAGCCCTGGGATGGAAGGAACACAGGTGGCAGTGTTTGTTCCCATTCTAGAGGCCAGGCTCATCAGATAGGAACTGGGATCTTGAAGGGATGAGCTGTCCTGTTCAAGCTGGGATGACAGAAAAAGCACCGCCACTGCTAGAGATGCCCCTGCAAAAGGAAAAGAGGGAAACAAGCACCCCAAGCTTTTTCCCCTCTTAAATTTCCAACCTCTGTCAGTGACTCCCATTGAGAAAATGTGACAGGAAACTCCAAGGCCAGGGTAACCAGGAGTCTGTGGATCCCCGAGATACAGAGCAAGATGGGAAATCGAGCTGAGGGCAAAGGGACAAATGACACCTACTAAATCAAATCTCGGAGTAGAGCCTGGGTTATGCATTTTCAGTAAGCTGCCTAGATGATTCTTATGTAAACCAGCATTTTATAACCTTCCCATAACATGAAAAATTCCTTACTTTGTCAGGTTCTTGTAGACGCATGAAGTGAAACAACTAGTAGGCCATCAGTTCTGAGGGTAGGAAGATGTTGAGTTTTCTTGGCCTTCCCCTTTCTCTAATTTCTTCTAACCAAATAAGATAAATAAAATACATAAAATAGATGAAAAATTTGCATTTAATAAAAATCTCTTCCTTTCACACTGCCCCTTAGGAATCATTAAAAGTGAACCATTGAAATGACATTAGACAGTAATCCAAAATATACAGAAGTGAGGGGCATTTATTTAAAATTCCTTCCACAATGTAGTGCAACTATTTCCAGGACTCATTATTATCATTGTCTATAACTGATGGCTGAAAATAGAACCTCAAAGGAGAATAATGTCCAAATATCACATTCATATGAATTGTGAACTGTGGAGACTAGGAGCATGTTAGCTGGATGTTCCAAACACTTTGACTCTTTTCTCAATTCAGCTCTAGACTGTACTTAATTAACTTCCTTAAGGTTTTTAAACTGCCTCCCCTGTTTAGCATACATGGCAATCTGTATGTACAGCAATTTTTTATGTGTAGAAGGGTGTGGGAAGCCGATATAAATATTCTGATTTAATCCAGTGGAATTCTATGGAAAATGAGCTCAAGATGCTTTGGAGGGGGACCCTGTGCTGGCCTTAGTTGTTTCTAATGAAAGAGATTGCAGTGTGTCTCTGCGTGCTTTTGAGTTTATGTGTAACCAGGAAGGGAAAACAAGAATATGGAATGGGCATAGCAGAGAAAACGTAACCCTTTAAAATAGGGCTCCTGCTCTTTTACACAGAACAGAGATTTAGAGGAGTCAAGTACTTGATTCACCAACTTGAGCTGACTCATCTTTAATAGCCAATTTACTTTTTTAATATAAGAAATTAACATCATTATAAATAGATTCTTGTGTGGTTATTCCCAGAATTTGTCTCATTAAAAACATAGATGGTTGATGATCGTTGCTGAGCCAATCATTCTCATCGCTGGTTCCATGGTCTGATACAAACTGCGGGGTGGCCAGCATGTGCAGCAAACTGTTAAAATTCTAGTGCCTCTCATCTCCAGATAACCTTGGGTAACCCCCACAGAGTCTCTGGTCTTTGAGTTCCTATTGCTATATTAAGATATTAACAACATTGCTATTTATTAATTCCAATTAATGTTCAAGTTATTACATGCAATTTATATATTAAAACAGTAATCATATCATTGTTATATAATTAAATACTAATGTTTTGATGGAAACACTAATTTTTAATACTAATTGTTATTTTGTCTGCTTGTAAGAAAAATTTTGTCCTCCCTATTTGAAGGATGAGGAAACTGAGGCTTAGAACAGTTAATTTGCTCAAAGGCAAACAATTAGTAGGATACTGAGCTGTAATTCAAGACAAGATCTGTCTTATACAGTAAAAACTAGCACTAGAGCTTTGCATATCCTCATTGCATAATCTGTGTGGTGGTAGTTAACATGCACTGCTGTTGCGAGAATTAAATAAATCTACCCAGTTCCTTGCAGGAGGCCTAGAGAATGCACGGGCAACAAGTGCCATTTTCTCTCCTTTCCCTTCACACTGTGTCAGTGTTTCTGCTGGGGTGAGTCTAAGATGCGCCCAGGACCCCAGGCCATTGAGCTGATCTAGCTGCAGCAACCCCAGGTGGGAGAGACTGAGTGTCTGTCCCTCCCACACGGGACTCCCAGGTGTCCTGTGGAATTGAGAAACTTGGGTTTTTGGTCTGTTTGCTGCAGAAGAAAACAGTGCTTCAACTCATTTGCTTTTAGCTTTCTCAAACTCAAAATAGACACCTAATAATAGTAATGCTTTGCTTTTTATAGCATCATAAAGATTACAGAGCTCTTTTCTTTCTCTGTGCGTGAGAGAATAAACGGAATTGAGGCAGATGTGAATCCCATTGACTAAGAAGGAGAGTTGGAAAGTATTTGCAGCAACAGACCCCTTATAATTGACATACCTGAAAACCTCCATCTTCTGCAAAAGCAATCTCATTACAACTAATTGGAGGTGAGTTTTATATAGAACTGAGTCTAGGAGTCCTTATCCATAGATTTTTTCCCCTTTTACTCATATCAAGGCATGAACTTTTTGAAGAGATAAAATTCACCATATCAATCTACTGTGGCAGGGTTAGTGATATGTTGTTGCCCAGAAAAACATTCAGTTAACTGAATATGTATTTTACTTTTAAAATAGTTTCTATGATTTTATTATAACTTGCAATGCTTCTTTTATTCATGTTACAAATTGCTTTCAGGGAATAGATGATGCATTTAAAGGGACTGACCGTCAATAGTTGCTGTGCAAAGTGATTTGTGGACTTAACCACTTAATGTGATCTGGCAATGGTCCCTTTGAGCTGATCAGTAAGAACAGCAATGCCAAATTATAGTAAACCTCAACAGTTTTCAAGGAAGCAATATGGCTCTAATTGAGTAGAAGCTTAGCTAGTAGACCACAGCTATTTCTTTGTAGAAGGTCCAGTTGTGTACTAAAGAGATTGTGTCTATGATGATTGCCTTGCTAAATGAAAACCAGAAGGAAAGGGGGCCCCCTGCATGTCTATTCTTGAGTCAGAAATAAGGGGACTTGGCCTGCATTCAATAAGGATATCTGTTTTTCTTTGCAAAAATATAGTCTGTAGGCACCCATACACATATGTACTTGCTCTGTAGGATTCTCTTCACTAAGACTTAAGTTCTGATGGACAGGGTTCTATCATGAAGGAAAACCAAAACATTGAAGAAACAATTTTGAACCATTAAACAACATTAAATGGCCAGTGTTCCCCAACATCATTTAACCATAGAAGCCTTTTGAATATTCATGGTGATTTCCTCTGTGGAACTTGCTTGAGTAATCTAGTCTTTCAACAGAGAGACAAAGTCTATGGGAGTAAGACACAGAAATCTTGTTGAATGGGATTTCTTTTCCTTTGTGTCAAGTGTGCTGGTCCCTCATTTTTTTCATTAGCCCACAGCCCACAGTCCTGTGGGCTCAAGTTGAGCTACCACTTGCCATTACAAAAACTCCTCGAGGTCTCTGATAAGTAGGCTTTGTGTTGTGCTTAGTTCCTGCCTGTCTTTTGGTCCATCATTCCACTTATCTGCTCTCTCTACCTTGCCATTCTGTACCCATTCCTTCTCAGATTACCACAGCCAATTTCTTTGAATTTCTGGAAATTTGGCTTGCTCAAAGCACTGATAAAACCATCTTATTAACTTATGTGTTGGTTTCTGAGCTGCTTCTGACCATAGACACCTTACATTCCTCTTGGTTACAGAATCTCTGGTCTATCTCTGATGATGTGCAAAAAGGAAGACCCTTACAACCTGGCTGTTAGTCCCAGGACCCTGTTTAGACTTCTTGCATTTGAGTCCTGTGTAACTTTTTTTGATACACACCTAGCTCATCACTAACTGCTTGGTTTCTCACTCCAATCCCAGAACCATTTCAAATTGAAAATGATCAGATATCTTAGAATCATCAGCCAATGAGCTCTTTTGGACTATTGGTTGTTGAGTTTTGTTGCATTAAATGTATCCTTCCTCCAGCCTCATAAATTTGTAGGACTACAAAATTTGAGAAAAACTTGTATATAATATTTCATTAAATACCCCCAAGGATCTGCCCAGGTTAATTTTCTTGTCAAGGTTGGACAGTTTTCCTCACAGAAGAGCAAGCCCATTGTTCTATAGAGCTGTGATACATTCTATGCTTTCTTTTTAATGTAGGAACACTGAGACTTATTCTTTTGTTTTAACTTAGCTACACTTAGACCTTTCTATTAAGGAACAAAGCAAACTATGAACAAAGAAGCAACCAGTAGTCTTTAGTTCCTGAGAAATTATTTCACATTACAAAGGAAAAGAAGTTGCTTTCATGCAAATGTCAATTTTTGTATTTTTCATCTTTCTACATAAAATGTTTAATGTTTCTATCTTGTGGAGCCCTTTTTTTACATCATTAGCAAATGTGATGCAAAAATTAAGCATCAGTTGAGCTTTTTCTGGATTACACGCATTCTTACATTCTGTCTTCACATCATTATAACTTAACTTTGTGATTTATACTGGAAAGACAACTTTGGTGTCCATTTTACTTCATTATTCCTCAGCATTGTATTTCATCCACTTAGCTATTTCTGTGGCAATTTTGTTTTGATGAGAAGAGATTGCCCAGTGTAGCCACATCACAATAACTATGAGATAAAATCCAGTGGGCCCTGCTAGCTTTTGATGAGTTCTTGGATCCCATCCACACAAAAGAAGCATATGAAAATAAAAATGATTATTCATCATTTTGCATTCAAAATTGTCCTGATTTAAGGCAGATTGAACTTTTATTTTTTTATTTTTTATTTTTTTTTAAGATTTTACTTATTTATTCATGAGAGACACACAGAGAGAGAGAGAGAGGCAGAGACACAGGCAGAGGGCTCCACGTGCAGGCTCCACGCAGGGAGCCCAACCTGACTTGATCCTAGGTCTCCACGATCAGGCCCCAGGCTGAAGGTGGCGCCACACCCCTGGGCCACCCGGGCTGCCCAGATTGAACTTATAAAATAAATCCATCAGGAAAATTGTGAACTTGCAGTCTGATTTTATTTGATAAAGCATTTGTAAAACTAAGAATGCTTCCCTAAAAGTCAGCTGTTGATGTAAGAAGTACAATGGCAAGGCTAGACAGTTTGGAGACTTGCTTTGGAGACTCAACACATACATATATATAAATATGTATATTTTGTATATTTATATATACATGCACATACATACATGTTTATATATAAATATATTTATGGATGTGGCTATGGATATATGAGCTTTTGCCTAAATTATTTCCTGATGTGTTTAGGTGTAACATTCACCTCATTTCTTGTTTCAGCTTAAATCTCAAACATTAGGGCAGACCTAATTTTTTGATATCTCATTCTACATACAAGCTCCTTACAATATATCTCTCCATGAAGAGATGAAATAGAAGCATCTCTTGAGAAGAAGTAGAGCATTGGACTTAAGTACAAAACTATGGAACCAGATTGCCTAAATATCTCCTTTATCACATTGGTAGATTGAATTACTGGCTCCAAATCTAAACCACGCTTTGTATCTGCACCCTTGCTATTGTCTGAGTGAGGGGAAAAAAATATGTTCTTGTTCCTTGACTTTGGCTTCAACCATTTGGATTCTTTTAGCCAATGAAAAGGCACAAGAAGTGATCCTTTCTTATTTCCAAGGCTCGGCCTTGAATGTTTTCACTCTCTCTTCTTAATAATTTAACTACTACCTTGAGAATACTCCCCAGGTAACTTGTTAGTCCAGAAAGGATAAGAAGAAATAGGTAAAGCCAAACTTAAGTATAGTTTTCCAAGACAAGCCATGAAAGACTTTAGAACATGGCAGATGTTACCTACATTGGCTAAATTGTAAGAGTCCACACAGACACACAGACAGACAGACAGAAACACACGCAGACACACACACACATATATATATACATGCACACATGCACAGGAAGTCTGAAATTTTTGGTTTTGGCCTTAAAAAGAAAAGTAAATGTTTTTTTCAACAGAAAATATTCTGAATCCTGCTGAAATTTTAATCTACAAAAAATTTCCATAGCATCATAAAACCTCATATTTGTATTTTACTTTTAAGTTTCTCAAAGCATTCCATCCTTGTGATCTCATTTTATCCCCACATCATCCTGGTGAGGTAGAATGGCTTTATCTGCATTTTACATGTTGGCCTTGATCGTGGGGTGGCCTACACAATGCTGTGAGCAGAGAATGAGCTGAGCAAAAGGTAATACATGAGAACAGAAGGAATATGAAGGCAGAGGAAGATCAAAGATCCAGTGCCCGCAGGAATCTGAACAAAGTTTATCATCTTTTCAGGTGTTTGGATCCAGTCATGATGGTGGGGGGGGGGGTTCAGTGTGAAAGGGGGAAGGCTCAGAATGATTATGGGAGACAGAGACAGTGGTGCTTGACTGCATTTTGTTGAACATTTTTAAGGGAGAGGTAATTTGCAATGTGTCCACATGGACATCCAGCCCTAGAAAATTGAGATGGCAAAAATAAACAAGTGGGTTCCATTTTAACCCCATTATCTCCCAGAGTGCAATAAGAATGGGGCTAAATTCAGGGAGAGAAAATAGGAAGCCAAGACAAGGGGAAAAGGAATTAAAACAAATTAGACAAGTGTGTTGAGCTTGATTAGGGGAGGAGGTTGAAAACGTATTGGACATGAGAGACCCAAGAGAAGAGTAAATGAGATGAGGTGTCTGAAACAAGACTCTTCCAGGGTTCCAGCTGCACACTCCAGCTCAAGAGTGATGCAGAAAGAGATTTGAGTCTTTCTTGATACCATCCCCAAGTATTAAGGGTGGCTTATGGCTTACCAATTCCAGCAGGGCTAGATCTGCAGGTGCCTGGCACTCATTTGTGCTACCTAGGACATATACTGATAAAGACATCAAGAATTATAAATTTTGAGAGTAACTAAGCCCTTAGAAATTTCCAACTTAAGCCCCTTTATTTCAAAGATGATAAAATAAATAGAGGTTTAAGGGAGTCTGTATTTTGTTAATAATCAAGACCCAGAACTGATGAGCCAAAAATCCAGATACTTTTAAAAACCAAAATTTACTCTTTTTTTGTTTGCACTTAGAAGACACCAAAAAAAATTGGCCAAAGTTAGTTTACTTCTTCTCAATTTTCCTTGTTCTCACAATAATGAAAATAATCCCCCAAAAGTATCATGTTGGATGCCTTGCTGTTTTGAACATCAAATAATAATTCTTGTTTTAAATTCTATCATTATTCATTTTATTGCTTGTATAAAAGAAATGGATAGATGATAGATAGATAGATAGATAGATAATAGATAGATAGATAGATAGATAGATAGATAGATAGATAGATAGACTTCCTGAAGTTGTATGGAACATGGAATACTCTCTATCTCTTCTGCCCTAGGAATTTGCTTTATCTCTTGAGAAATGAACATCTGGCCTTACTTAATAAGCTAGCTGATTTATTTTTGAATATTAAGATGGATTACCCAAAAGAATTTGATAAGAGATGAACTATATTCTAAAGCAGAGTTACTTAGTAGGGTAAGTATTTGGACAGAAGACAGGAAACAGAAGACTAGATCTTAATCTCGACCCTTTTCTTCACCACCTGGTGGCCCTGAATTCACCATTTGAACTCTGTACTACACTCACCTTATTTAGGAAATGGAGCCATTCATCACACCTCTGCTCTGGACACCACAAGTGTAATAGTGAATTAAATGAGGTAATGGACATGAAATACACTCTGACACGGAAACAGAGTTTTATGCTGATGCCAACTGGCATTGTTATTATGCATTTATCATCACCATTTCCTAATCCTTACCAACTGACTAGGTTAGAACAAGTTCAAAGAAGGCAGGGGCTCATTTCTGGAAGTTAACTCTAATTTGCTATTTAGGCAAAGTATGATTACTGCACTTCCTAAATGTACAGAGTGAGCAGAATAACATTTTTCACGTGAACAGTTTATGCCAATTCATGTTCATGTGTTGGTACGATTATTTTAATTCCACGTGATATTTTTCCTATAGTGCTTTTGCTTTTGAAACAGCATAATAAAGTGACTTCTGCTAAATAAATAGGCCTGTTTACAATAACTGATAGTTAAGTGAATTTATGCAGGAGGCATTTTGGTGTTGTGGACCAAATTAACTAGCTGAAAATCCATTAAATTCAAGGCTCCAGATGGATATTTAGGATAATTTCTAAAGTACAAATGTAAAAGTCATGGTAGAATTTTCTTTGGCATATGCATGGAATTTCTACCATGGGCCCATTTAAAAAATCAATATCATAATAATTACATCAAAGCAAAAATAACAAAACATTATGTACATGATCAAAAAGCTGCAACTGAAAAGTCCAGCCACTCCAGAAAAATGAGATATACGTAATTAGTATCTGCAATTTTCATTTCATTGCTCCCTGGCACCCCTGAATTTTAATGGCAAGTCATGCCATAGCCTCTATGAATTAGACATCAGTAATGACTGTGGTTTTGTGGCATTAAAGGAGGAATATGAAGGGTGCTCTCTCACTATTCACCCATCTCCACTCCTGCTTTATATGCCTAATCTCTACCCCACCCCTCACAATCCACTTCATTTGGGTATTCTCTCTTGCCAGTGGCCAACTATCTCCCCATCTGCCTGCAGATATTTGAATGACAAAAATGTGCATTACTTAAAGAGAAAATTTTACATTGCTTAAGAGAAAACTATGAGTAGGATCAGAAACCTAGAACATATAGAAGTTTTGCTAGTGCTGCCAACAAAGGGACTGAGTCATTCAATGAACCAGTCACCAGGACTGCATTTAGTGACATGATACAAAACCCTGCCAGGAGCCAATCTGCCAAAAGCATTATGAGAGACTCTAGGGTAGTATAATTACAAGGTCTATGTAGTCAGGAAGCTTATAACCCAGTTGGGAAACACAATGATCACATATCATCATCAGCTTATCAAACATCCCTCCTTCCTATTGGTCCCTGTAATTACTAGCATTCATTGAGCACTTGCTGTATGCTTAGCACTTCATACAGATCATTATTTATTCCTTGCAGCAGCCTGTGAGGTAGGTGAAAGCATAATCCCCATTTTATAGATATGAAAACTGAGCTTTAGTGAGGTTAAGTAACTTGCCCAGGGTTCTACAGCTAGTAAGTAGCAACAGCAGCATTTGTAAGCAGGTGCCGAGCCTATACTGTCTACCTGGCAGTGTGATATTTGTGTAAGGGCTTATCTCTTCTCTCAAGGAAAATCTTGAAAACAGGAAATTTCTGTCTTACATATCTCACGCCCTCCATAAACCCTGCCATTGTTTGCAGAATGAAAACATCCCTTCCACTCAATATTTATTGAATGCCAGCTCTATATTTAATACACAGTGATGATGTAAGAGGATCAGACAAATTACAAGGTAGTACCAAAAGGCATCACTAATGAACTAGGATACATGCCAGCAGCAGATTTTTTTATCAGAAATATGATGAAAAAGAGAAATTTTTATGGAAATCATAAAAGTATGTTGCAAGAAAGTATTTTATGGAAACATCATCAGATAGTATTCTGATAATTACTAGAATGTTAGTAAGAGAGATCACACATAATGGCACTCAATTACAGTATAGTCTAATTGGCTAGTGCAACTACGGTTCTCAAAGTCAAGGTTTGAGGGATGTGCTGGGTTGAACAGTGTCCCTCCAGCGTTCACATCTATGTTGAATCTCAAAACGTGAACTTAGCTGGAATAGAATGTTGGCAGATATAAATAATTAAGATAAGCTCATACTGAATTAAAATGGACCCTAAATACAATGACTGATGTTCACATAGGAAGACCGTGTGAAGGCCATGTGAGGAAGTACTGACCACGTGCATGGAAGTGTTCAGGGGTGAGGGATATTTGTTAACAATGTTGTTTCCTGGGCACCACTCCAAACCTACAAATCATAATATCTATGAGGGAGATCAAGATTCATCATTTTTACTTGGAGATCTTATGCTTGAGGCTTGAAAACAATGACTTTTGGAGATCTGAAGATGTCTAAGACATAGTAATTCTCTCTACTGGGCATACTTCTTGGTCAATGGAGCTGAGTCATCTGAGGTCATTTAACAAGGGGTAACTTTAACTTGCAGCAAAAACCTGCTCTAAATGTGCAGAGAAGTGGATGCCATTGTGAATAGGGTAAATGTGTTAAGGATTCACAAATCTCATTTTGGTCCCCAACTTCAGGAGACAGTGAACACCCTAGAGGTGTTAAATAACATCTGCATGGTTTGTACACAGGCCAAACCAAACTTTGTTAAGAGTGACTGTACCATTTTATTCAGTTGTTCCTGTGAGATAATTATTTCACACACACCATCCCATTAAATATTCTAGACAACCCTCTGGTATCAGTCCATCACTCATCCTATTTCACTGACAAAAATATTGAGATGAGAGTAGTTAAACAGTTCACTGAAATGACAAAGTGAATACATAGCCAAATCCACATACAAAATCTGGACTGTCTGGATTTAAGATTCTTCCCTTTACTCTTTTCCATTCTACCATAGGCTCCAGAAGAGAGCATCTTGTTTGCAAAAGCCACATGGCTTTTCTGAAATTTAGCCTTGTCGATGGATGGAGTGCGCTTGAAGTCATAGTGTAGAGATGGCATCTTTTCTGAGGGCTTCGATTTTTCACAGACGTTTAGGAAAAGAAACGTTTTTTACTCTAACATAGGAACTAGTATATAATTGAGTAAAATTTTTAAAAATGTATTATGTTTTTAAGATAAGAAGTGTATGTTTAAAGAAGTTTCACAATTGACCAGAACGTTTCAGGCCCTCATCGGCAAGCTGGGGCCAGGTAGGATCCCCATTTAGAACTGTCAACATTCTAGGCTACTTTATGGCTGATACTGAGAAGTAATTTCACAGACCTTCTCCCTGATTTTGCCCCACACTGAACTGCCTGGAGTGACATGGACATGTTATTAGTTTGCTTTAATTACTTCTTTTCCATTGGTTTCTACCTCATTTTGCCTCTCTAGTATGTTCTGCAAAATGGAGGCATACCCAGAAATTTATTTACTTCATAGGGAGTAGTGATGTTCTTTAATCTGAGCACCCTGACTTTTATTTCTACTGCATTTTCCCAGTGGGTGGCAATGAGAGTGTTGTTTTAGTCCATTTTGGCAGAACAAAGTAATTTGCTGGTTAGGCACCAAGGGAAGAAAAAAAGGTCTTTCCATTGCTGAGCACCATTGCAATCTTATGTAAGCCCATGACACATGCAGTCTAGAAAAATACGATTAACCATTTTAGACCCACTGGTTAGAGAGGCATGGCTAAAGGTCAGAGTTGCTGACTGGCATAGAAAACATAGAGGCTGCTGCGTGACTAGCCTTTATGGTAAAACTAATAAGGTAGCAGCAAGATCCTCAACATGGGGGTGGAGGTGGGGGGAATGCAATTCCCTAGAAACCAGGACCTTTGTCAAAGTCAACATCGTTGAAAGCTTTATGGCTTCTGCACATCCAGTTCCCCAAATATTTGACGTGAGACTTGAGTACATTTTAAAATAATTTGTTTTCCAGAATATGTGTATATGTTGCACAGCTTGGAAATTAAATTAAATAGAAAAAATAGAATCCCAGTTAAAGCTTTTCAATGAACACATCACCAGTGGGCCTTTCCAAATACTGCTTACATCTGTCCACAAAATCAAAATGTGACTCCCCTTTCCCAACCATCCCCCAAAGTATAACATAGAGAACTGGTTTGTTTTTAATGACTAAATCACCCAGTGACGTTCATAGAACAAATTCATGCTTCAGGTGGGAAGCTGAGTGTGAACCTCTGGCAATGTTATTTGAGGAATGTGTCTCTCTAAGCAATTGAGTCGGTTACTCTAAATTGTGTCAATATGCCAATTATGCCCATACATCTTTGTAATTTGTGCACTTCCTCTCCTTCCATGGTTGGAAGGATCATTATTGGATGCAGCATTGATGTGGATAGAGCATCATTTTCCTGCTGAAAATGCAAACAAGGCCTTTATTTTTACTGCTCTTAATTTTGACCTGTAACTGGCATTAGAAACATCAGTTAAAACCAAGAAACAGCCACTGCAGCATTTAGCATCACAGATGCTGGAGCAGGATCAAGTCGGGAAAATAGATTTTTAAAGGATTACAGCAGCAAACATTACATAACAAGCCTCAGTATAACGGTGGGACATCTGTTGGCTATTTTCGGAAAGCCATCATTCTATCATCCTTATTAAAATAATCTTTGTGGATCCTTGCTTTTTTGTTCTTTTTTTTTTCATATGCCCCCCTCTCCTACAGTAATTAAAAAAGCTGATATGCAGTTGACATTTCTATATTCTAGTCTTATGTGCATTTTCCTTTGTTTTTGTTTTTGGTCAGTGGTTGTTTTCTCCTTTGTTATTGTTTTAATTGTTTTCTTTCATAGAAAAAAAAGTCTGTCTAGTAAGAAATTAGAATAATAATAGTTATTTTGGAAATAGTGTTCTGATTGCCCTGAGCTTCCACATATTAAACCAAATGCCTCCAAGTCCAACACAGAAGTATTCAGTAGCTATTAGCCCTTTTACTTTACTTTCCCTGCCCCTGAGATTGTAATATTCATAATGGATTTGGTTTTAAAATGGAGAGTTTAAAAGACTGAATTATACTTTAAGATTATAGTATTTAAAGGATAAATATTTTTGCAAGTTCAAATATCTTGATTTATGATTACCAACATCTATCTATCTATTGACCTACCTACTTGTATCATGCAAATGTATCAATATAGCAAACATGCTAGCATTATGTCACTAAGTCATGATTTTCTGGGACGTGAGGTTACAATCCCTGTGAAGAGTATGGAACAGTGTGGAGTATGGAATATGGAATAGTACTTGGAGCCACCACACAGCAGAGCCTGTCCTCCTGGAGGATCAGGAAAGATTGGGAGGAGAAATGCTGTTTTTATGTACACCCAAGCATGAACGTTTGACACAGTCCATTAAACAAAAGATCATGTGACAAAACTCAAGATTAAATACCATTTTGCAGAGGGCTCCTTGGGCACTAACCCAAGTCCCTGAGGGAGACTTAATAACCCTCAGGGGTTTTCTCTGATAAATATTTGAAGATAATTTATGGATAAGACCAATGGAAGTTGTGAGTTCGATATTCAAAATATAAAGTGTCTCTCAGCCTTTTTTAAACTTGCCAAGGTGATGACAATGTGGTTTAGAAAGATGATGTGAAGAATGGATGTACCACAGAGGGGCAGAAGAGAGCAAAGGTAATTTCTTCCAGAAAGAGAGCTGGGGCCAACACTTAAACCATTTTCTCAAATGGACTTTCTTTTTGAAGTCCCTGACTCAAGGAGTTGTAATCAGGTCATTGAAAGCCTACTGGCCTGGTGGAGCAGTATGATGGAAGCCTTCGGTACCTGAAGCTGACTACATCGGCTACTAGGTAGAAAGATGACTAAAGAGAAAGGTGATGCCTCCCCAGGGACTTACAGTCTAGTTGAGCACAAGTTCCTCTATCTGGCATTCAAAGAAATAGTTGAGATGAAGTAGCTACAAGTAGATACAAATACAAAATAACAGTCCATGGTTTGGAGCTTATAGCTCTCTAAGAGCTCTCAGTGACTGAGGAGATGAAACCCTCTTTCCTCCCCCCACCCCCTCTGTCTTTTATACCATCCACACAAACACCTGGCCACACATATACCCCCACCATATACACACACATCGCTGCTGCCAACACCCCCCCCACCCCCCCGCTGCCGAGGGGGCATTTTTTTGGATAGAACCACTTTGATTTGCTACTTCTTATTGTATGAGCCATGAACCTACAGAAAATTACTTAAGAGTGATTGTTCTCTTGGGCTTTGCTGTTGAACAAAAAGAGTCTTTCTTGCAGGAGTGGGAGGGGTTCCAGCTTGAGAAAAACAGCTTTTGTCCTCACAAAATGCTCTTTCGGATGATATGTTAATGAGACTCCTTTGAACTATAAATGATATCTGCACGCGTGTCAGATGCTAATGGAAATGTTGAGAAAATGAGAATGCACACGATGGTTTGCATAGTTATGTGGTAGCCCTCATCCGTTAAGCATTGTGACCAGGCTTCAGAGCCACCTTGAGACTTGGAATAGCATTCCCATTTTTGAAAAGAGATATTTATTTTTAAGGACATGATTTGTTGGCTTTATAAAGCACTGTCCGCCATAGGTAACCTCATAAGCAGCAATGAATGACAATTCTTCCTTGAAATTTTTAATTACTGTTGACAAAAAAAGAGTAATTACTAACTTTTGTAGCTGAACCACCTCTGCAGATGTTCTTAATCAAATAAAAGAAAAAGGAATCAGAGTGTTCTCAGAAGCCGGAGTATGAAATATACAATAGGGGATTGCAGCTGGGTTAGCTGGGTTGACACGAAGCTGCATGGGTGCTTGATAAACAATAGCTCCATCATTGGAAGGGTAATTTCATGTCACAGATGAAATTGTGAAGAAGAACTTTGAGTCAAAAGACCTATTTCTGGCACTTCCTTCTCAGTTGAAGGGTACTGAGGGCACCATGAGAGTCAGAGCAAAATGTGGGAAGGAGATCTAGACCTTTACTGAGAAGCTGATTTATATTAAATTAACCCTTGATCAGCTGGATACTGAGAAGATAAGTTGATATTTGACCAACTGGCTTCCCATTTTCTTCTTCATTTAGGTTTTCCCCACAGCACACCCTGAGACAAAGATTCGAGGGCAGGTAGATCATTTGCAGGTGAAGGAAGGGTAAAGAAGGTAAACTTAGGGTATGCAATCCAGTTACCACCCTGAGCAACCAGAATTTTATCCCCTTGGAACCCTGATCTTTCCCACCTGTGGGCAATGAAGTAGGGGTATTTAAGCATCAACTCCTGCCACTCTTTGATCTAGAGGTGGTAGGTAGGAAGCATTAATTCTTCCAACTCCCAGATAACTAGATATGTGGTCAGAAGCTCCTAGCAGTAAGAAAACCTTCAGGCAAAGAAATTCAGATGCCTGAGCATTCTCTGGTTTCTACTACTAAGACCTCCTGAGGGGATATGGAAAGGGCACCACATTGCCTGTCAACAACACCTCTCTTGACCACATGGACTCTCTTTATTTTTTTTTTTCAATCTTAACTGTTAAGACCCATCTAAGTCACTTACCTCTTACACAAAGGAAATTGACTACTCATATTATATAAAAGGATACATCTAGCATTAGAAACAAGAACTACATCTTGGGTTCTACACTACAGATGTGTCTCAACTGTGGGTGGCTTCAGCCATGTTAAGACCTTACCTTGACTTGTTATGGCTGTCATTATACAGTTGCAGTGTGCCCATGGGCCTGCTTTCCCATCTTCAGAATACACAAAGAGCTCTAAGAGGCCCATTTCCCAAGAATGATTTGCAGATGGAGCTTCAATCTCAACAAATCTGCTGTCACATTATTTGGGACACATCTATAGTTTATGTTGGCTTTGAATGCTCTTTTAAAACCACTCTTGGCCCTCTTAACCATTGGTCTGTCCAAGCTCAGAATATGGTTGCTTCTCCACAGGGAGCTGATAGCAAACTTAGGTGATAGGCAGAAATTAGGCAGCTGACTTCATGTCTGACTGTTATTTGCATCATTGAAAATGACATGAAAAGAAAACAATTTGGGTTGCCAGAAATAGAGGTCATAGGTCAAGTTTTCTGGGAAAGAAACCGAGAAGATTTTCAAGTCAGAGGTTTAGTGGTTCATGCTCTTGATCAATACCTGGTGGGCAGAAGGATGGAATGAGGGAAACACAGCTGAGAAGAGGGAGAAGTTGAAACCGTCAGGAGCTCTGATTCTGGCAAGATGAATTCGTTTGCCAGGGCTGCCATGACAAGTTTCACAGACTGGGTAGCTTCAACAACAGAAAAACTATATTTTTTTATACTTCTGGAGGCTAGAAGTCTGAGATCAGTAGGATCAACTTCTCCTTGGCTTATAGATGGCCTTCTTGTCCCCATGTCCTCACATGGTCTTCACTTTGTATGTGTTGCTGTCCAAATCTCTTCTTCTTATAAGGATGCCAGTCATATTGGATTAAATCCCACCCTAATGATCTCATTTTACTTTAATTACCTCTTTAAAGACTAACTCCAAATTCAGTCGTATTGTGAGGTCCTGAGGGTAAAGATTTCAACACATGGATTGGGGTGGGACACCATTCAGCACATAATTGATGGCCTTCAGAGATGCATCAAATTGAAGAAAGGGGTATGAGGCTTTAGACTGCTGGATGAGTCAGTCACTGGGTGCAGGCTGATTCCAGAAAGAAGGTCAGCACATGTGAGATGCTCTTTGGCAGAGGACGGTCCTCTGAAGTATCTCCTCAGAGTTGTCAGCCACCAGCATTTCCAGCAACAGGAAGAATGAATCTTCCCATCCTGAAAGGAGAGAGCAGATAGGAGCAGCACAGCAACAGTACTCTATCCACTGGTGAAAAGGAAACTTGTCCTGTCTTCCACTCAAATTTTTACCCAATATCTCCTAGGATCATTTCTTTGGTAACAAAGGCAGGACTTGCTATACCAGTATTTAGAACTGTAGATTCTAAGCCCTTGTGTGCCTGCGTCTTTTCTATGCTAAACATATGGAGTAGCTTCAAGGACCATGACAGATGTGTCATTTGCGAGGGTGTCCATTTTGATCGATATGAAGCAGACTTGGAAATTAACTTGTACAAATGAGCCTCCAGCTCAAATCAAAATAACACTTGGTTCTTCAGCTACATGGCCATTTTTTTCATAGAGAGTTGAAGAAAAGTCAAAAAGAGCAATTTATCAAAACAAAACAAGAAGACTGAATCATGCTGCCACAGAGTGGTGACAGACGAACTGAGTTTGTGGAAAAAGCCCCCCAAAATAAAGGATCCTTTTTATGCATGCAGAAGCAATTTCAAAATGCAAAAATGCCCTTTTAATGTTTATGGATTATAAATGTTCTCCGACTCATCCAAAAGTCTCTCGGAACATGGAGAACAAAATTTTCCCGTTCTGTAATTTGAAGGTTGAAATACTAGTGTCAGTGGCGAGGTGCACAAATATGAAAATACTTAATATCTCCAAGAACCTGGAGAATGATATTCAATGACATTTGACAAGGATATTAAAATATCAGAGCAGACTCCTAGAGGGTCTTCTGAAATCTTCTTTATTATTGCAGCTCAACTGTTCATTTACCTTTTTTCCCCTGCTCTTCCCTTTCTCTGGCTGATGCGGTCAGACACACGAAAAATAGCAATTTTCTATATAATATGGCCCATTTTTGTAAATGTTTCTTTTAAGATAGAATTCCTCAGCAACACTGAGGAAATGCCTTTCAGCAGACCAGTCAGAAAAAGTGCCTCCAGTGTTCTCTATCTGGCTCATCTTTTCCTTGATCTGTTTGAAAAGATCAGGGTAGAAATAAAGGATTCACCAAGTGAACAGTGATTATACCCGCATGCCAGCACTTTGCTAGGTATTTCAAGCACCTCATGAATGACAAATTTACGGGTAACCAATATGTATGGAGTACCTCCTATATGTCAGACTCTGTACCAGATGCTTTATTTTATTTTATTTTGTTTTATTTATTTATTTTTATTTTTATTTTATTTTTACCAAGTGCTTTAGATCAAATATCTCATGTGGTCAGGTAGGATTCTAAGAGTCTTCCAAGAGTCCCAATGTCTGGTGTACACACACCCTCTCCCAGTTCTTCAAATAATAACTTAGGTACTGCTTGAAGGGATTTTGTGGATGTCTTTAAAAGATCCTGAATCAGCTGAGCTTAAGATAGGGAGACTCTCCAGGTGGGCCTAACCTAATCATAGTTCTTTATATCTTAGAGGTCAGATATGAAGGAAGTCAGAGATTCAAAATCAAAAAGGATTTGATATACTTTTGCAGGCTTGATAATGGAGGCAGACATCTGGCAAGTAATATAATGGCCCCTAAGGAGCTGAGAGTCATTCCCCAGCCCACAGCCGGTGAGAAAATGGGAACCTCAGGCCTGCAGCTGCAAGTAACTGAATTCTGCCAACAGCAAGAATGAGCTTAGCAGTGGATTTCTTTCCACAGCCTCCAGAAAGGAATTCAGTCTAGCTGACATCTTGATTTTACCCATATGATACCCTGATCAGTGAGCCTAGTTACACCAGAACTTTGACCTACAAACTGTGAGCAAATAAGCAGGGTATGTTTGAGGCCACAGTGGTAATTTGTTATGTAGCAGTAGAAAACTAATATACTGACCACCACAAGATCAATGTTTCAATTTAAGAGATGAGGAGACTGAGATTCAGAAGGGTTAAGTGGCAGGGCACCTGCATGGCTTAGTCCGTGTCCAACTCTTGATCTCAGCTCAGGCCTTTGATCTCAGGGTTGTGAGTTCAAGCTCTACTTTGAGCCCAGCATGGAGCCTACAAAGGAATAAGAAAGAAAGAAAGAAAGAAAGAAAGAAAGAAAGAAAGAAAGAAAGAAAGAAAGAAAGAAAGGAAAGAAAGAAGAAAGAAAGAAAGAAAGAAAGAAAGAAAGAAAGAAAGAAAGAAAGAAAGAAAAGGAAAGAAAAAGAAAGGTTAAATGACTTGCTCAAGTTCAAGTCCAGATTGGAACATAGGCAGCTTGTTACATGGGGGTGACTGGGTGTGAGAGGCAGAAGACTAAGATATGTCCCAGATGCTTACCCCCTTGTGTGCACACCTTTTCCAGTCTTTTGACTGGAACATGAGTGGCACCTATAAATATGATTGAATAAGTTGCTCCCTTGAGTAAGAAAAAGGTTTTTTTTTTTTTTTAAAGATTTAATTTATTTGACAAAGAGAGAGAGAGCATGAGCAAGGTGAGGGGCAGAGGGAGAAGCAAACTCCCTGCTGAGCAGAAAGTCCAATGTAGGGCTCCATCCCAGGATTCCAGGATCACGACCTGAGCTGAAGTCAGATGCTTAACTGACTGAGCCACCCAGGCATCCCAAAAGAGATTTCTGTAGCTGTAACTAAGGCATTTGATCAGTTGAATTCATTAAAAGGGAGAGTGATATGGTTGGCTGACCTAATTAGGAGAGATCCAAAACGATTCTAGAAGTTGAAGGTGGAGAAAGTCATAGAGATGCACTTTTGCTGGCTTGGGATAAAGAAAGCGTTCATGTCTTGAACTGCCTTTCAGGACCCCATGGCAAGAAATTGCAGGTGGCCTGTAGAAACTAAAACTGTCCCCGGTTGACAGTTTGAAATAAAACAAGGACCTCTCTTCTACCATTATGAGGGACTATAAATTCTTCCTACAACCTGAATGAGCTTGGAAGAGGACCTCAACCTCAGGTGGGAAGTGCAGCATGGCTTATACCCTGATTTCAGCTTTTGAGATCCTGAGCAGAGGACTGGACGATGTTGGCCTGGACTCTGACCTACCTACAGAAGCTGAGATCATGTAACTTTGTGGCTTTAAGCAGCTCAGGTCCCAGTGATATTTATGCAGCAGAGCACTAACACAGTAGGAGAAGGGCAGATTGATCTCCAATATTCCACCTGTTGGAAGAGGGAGGACCAGAACCCAGACATCCCAACATTTTGGTTTTATTCTCTAATTAATCAGCAGTGACCTCATACCTTTGCCATTCCATGTAACCTTGATGGACTCAGCACCAAGCAAGCTCCAATTGTCGTGGTCTTCCAACCTCCCTCAAAACCTTTCCTTCTACAACTTTGATGCTTAAGCCCTGAAATTTGACTCACTTATTGGCAGCAGCCACTATTTGATGAAGATACCCCAACATCCAAGCTTGCATAGTGAAGCTGTTGGATTATCTTTCAGGAGGCCTGAGACTTCACCCCCATTGCCCATCAGGCTGCATTTACACAGGATAACCATCCATCAGTCTTAGTTAAAGCGGCATTTGCATGCACACCAGATCTTTGAATGTTTGTCATTTGTCATTGGGAAGCAAATTACATTCATCAGAATGCATTCATTTTCTCAGTCCCGCTGAACACAGGATAATCTTGGCTGTGTCAGCTGCCCTAGGACTGGTAACCGTGAAAAATAGAGGTCAGCTGTAGATATTCTAAACCTGCTTCACTGTGTAACCCTCTTCAGGGGCAGTGGATATGATGCTGAAAAAGATTAATAGAACTTATGTCATCATGTTTATGGGGCATAAAACCCCCAACTGTGGATTAATGGATATGTTGGTGAAAGAAATACATCTTTACTCCTTTATGCCTTGATGGGTGAGCTACAGTTGGCATCAGTGGAAATATATAGAGGAATGCCTTTGGAAGGTCAGCTTTTAAAGGACTTTTTTGACCTTGAAGTCCATGAAAATAGATTTTTGATTGTTGACCAAGACAACTGCACCAGGAGACTTTCAACCTTTAAAAAGATTCTATTGAAGTATAACATACAGAAAAGTACACAGATCCTAAGTGCGCTGCTTGATGAATTTCACAAGCTGAACACATCCGTGGAACCAGCACCCAGATCAAAAACCCAGCATCTCCCAGGCACTCCCCTTGGTTCCTTTTCACCAACCCTCACCCCAGGGTAATTGCTGTGCTAACTTCTAACACCGTAGATGATTGATTATTTCTCTAACATTTTTAAATTTTAAAGAAATAGAGTCATCCAGTGTGTATCTTTTCCTTCTGGATTCTTCTACTCAATGTTCTGTTCATTTATATTGTTGCATATGGTTGCAAACTTTCCATTCTTATTCACTTATAATATCCCACTGCATGGATAGATCACAATGATTTATCCATTCTATCATTTTAGGCATTTAAGTTGCTTCTAATTTGTAGATATTACAGATAATGCTGCTACAAATATTGTGATATGTGTCCTTTCGCGAACATATATGTATATTCTGCTATGCATTTACCTAAAAGTAAAATTGTTGGTTCATAGGATATGCACAAATTTAGCTAATTTAGTGAACACTGCCAAATAATTTTCCAAACTGGCTGCACCAACTTTTACTCTCCAAAAGAGTATATGAAAGTTCTTGGTAATTCACATTTTTGCCAATACCCGATAATGTCTTTTCTTTTAAAATAAAAAAAAAAAGATTTTATTTATTTATTCACAAGAAACAGAGAGACAGAGAGGTAGAGACACGGCAGAGGGAGAAGCAGGCTCCATTCAGGAAACCCGACGTGGGACTCCATCCCAGGTCTCCAGGATCATGCCCTGGGCCGAAGGCGGTGCTAAACCGCTGAGCCACCCAGGCTGCCCAATGTCTTTTCAGAAAGAAAGAAAGAAAGAAAGAAAGAAAGAAAGAAAGAAGAGAGGAAGAAAGAAAGAAAGAAAGAAAGAGAAAGAAAGAAAGAAAGAAAGAAAGAAAGAAAGAAAGAAAGAAAGAAAGAAAGAAGAAAGAGAGAAAAGAAAAAGCCCTTTTAACTTTTATTACATTGTAGTTTATAGGCAGCATCGTGGTTTCTATTCTGAAACTAAGTCCTCTATGAAAACATGAGCCCTGTGTTCAAGGGGCATTGTGCTCAGCATGGTACCATTGGATAGGATGGCAATTGGTAACAAATTCCTTGTGTCCTTTATATAGCTCCCTTCTTCTTTGCAAAATCACTGTAGGCTTCTCTATAATTCTGTTCTCAGGTCTTCTGGCAAACATAAAGGAAAGTCTACCTCTTAAAAAAGTTCTTTGGTTATGAAACTACATGCCCTTGAAATTTATCTGCTGTATACTTATATTTTAGTCAAGTCTGTTTGCCTAAGCATGTACTCTGCAAATATTTCCTGTTTTGCCTCAGGACCTATGCTATGTCCAGGTATTAAAAAAAAAAAAAAAAAGAGCACCACCCAATTCATCATAGGATTCTAGTTTAAGGCATAATGAGGATTACAGTTAAATTGATAATCCTAGAGGGCACCCGGGTGGCTCAGTTGGTTAAGCCTGCAGTTCAGATCATGATCTCAGGGTCCTAGGATCGAGCCCCACATTGGGCTCCCTGCTCAAGGAGTCTGCTCCTCCCTCTGCCCCCCTCCCTGTTCGTGCTCTCCCTCTCTCTCTCTCTCTCTCTCTCTCTCTCAAATAAATAAATAAAATCTTAAAAAATAAAATTGTTAATACTAAAAATATTAATGTCACCTTTTGTATTATTTGTAATTATGTTTTGGCCTGAGGACCCATTTGAGTTTACTAACAACTTGTTAGTAAAAAAAAAAAAAAAAAAAGTACACGGAGTTGCTTTAACTGTAAAAGTGTATATTTACACTTTAGGAAGTTCACCAGGAAATTGGGCTAGAGCCAATAGAAATTCGTCTGGAAGGAAGTAATTGGATTTGAGTAGCCTTGACAGGTTGTACACCTCCAAAAAGGAACACCTGTTATTTTTTTCCCTTCATTGTGTTCCTGTGCATGTCATTCAGTGAAATTTTGTTAAAAATTACATCAGTTGGGGTTTAACCAAAGATGCAGAACCTTGTGAGTGATATGGAATACAGGATGGATTATAGGGATTAGATCTTATACAATCGTGGGAGAAACTGGGGAAGTAAATGTCAAGGGGATAGTCGACACTGAGTAAAGAAAAACCCTTAATCAGGGCCCATGAGAGGGAGCTGGTGAGGGAGTATATGGAAGGCCATTGCCTGTGCATCTTCAAGGTCTGGAGTATGTCAGCAGGGCAGGTGGTCCAGAGGTGGCAAAGAGAAAGGTGGAAGCAAAGTTGGGGAGAACAGGGAGAAAGAGGAAACTGTGAGAGCAAACTGGAACCCACATGGACTAACTGTCATATGCATCTGTCTCCGCCTGCATGGAACCCTAAGGTACCATGCCCTACAGAAGGAGCCGATGTCTTTGAAGCAGAGCTGCATGTGTGTCCAGCCTAGACTCAGAGAACCTGAGATAGGAGGAAGAGCAGCAGCTGGAGAAGCTGTGAGCCCAGCTGCTACCCCTCACCCAGCTGATGAGCAACCCAGCTGATGAGCACCCAGCTGATGAGCAGATGATGTACCCCACCTGGCCAGAATCCTACATCCACCTGCCTAGTACAATGGCTGCAGCTGCACTTCTGCCCTCAAAATCTCATGGAAATTTCCCTGTGGCCAACCCTGACACAAAACCTTTCAGAGAAGTGTTATTCCAGCTTAGATAAACTGACATAGTACAAACTCACCACAGAGATAGACAATTGCCGGGATATTAAAAAGAGAGAAAGAAACTATGGACATACTATAATTCAGTTCAATCCTTCTCTATAGAAACATGAAAGCTGGATCCCAGAGAGACAGTGGCTTGTCCAATGTTACAGAGCTAGTGACAGGCCTAGAAACTCAGTCCCATGTGTCTCCATCTGTGTGATATCACAGAACACTGCATGTGAGGTTAAGATATCTGAGATTTTGTCACTAATTGTTTGGCCTTGAGAAAAAAAAGCACTCATTCTGGATTCAAGTTTTCTTGTGAGAGAATGGCACATGGGCAAGGCCCATGAAATTGGAGGGGCCCAGTTAATATCTGTTACATAAATGAATAAATATAACCTCTCAAGAACAACCATCTTACAAAATTATCCTATTGCCTAACATAAAAGAAAATTTGAAAATATGCTCCTGAGCTGCAATAGTGGGTCTTCTTATGTATCCTCAGGTAATTTATTTGGGACTAGAATGAATAATCAGACTCTTTCTCCTTTGCATAAATCAGATTTCCACTCCCTCACCCATGTAGCAATTAGACTTTCTGTGTTCTTGTCACTTCATTGTGTCTTCTACTTGATCTTGATCCATTCAGTTTGAGCCTTTCAAGAGGGCTCATGTACCAGAAAAGCAAGAATCCAAACAACTGGCAACAGGAAGAAACCAGAAGAATATCAGATTTCTGGCTATGTGTTTCTGTTTTGTTCACAAATCTGCAATTTGGGCAGAGTTCAGTAGGAACAGCTGATTTCTGTTCCATGTGCCATCACCTGGGGTAGCTCAAAAACCAGGAGGTGAAATCATCACGAGGCTACTCACTTTCAGCTAGGCTATCGGCTATAACTTGAACAAATGGATTCTCGATGTGGTCTATCTGCTTCCTCATGGGATGGAGGTTGGGTACACCCCAAAAGACCAGACAGAAATTGTATCACCTCTTATGACATGGACTTGAAAACCACATAGTATTTCTGCCAGAGTTACCGGCAATCCTAGATTTAAGAGAAGGAAATAGAGATCCCACTTCTCGATGACAGAAGTATCAACATTGCATTTTAAGAGAGTCTGAGGGATGGGGTATCTCATTGCATGCCAGCTTGGAAAATACAATCTACCCCAGGCAGCGATCAATATCCACTATGAGTTTATAAACACAAAGATTGCTGACTAATGGAGCTCTTTTCCAACAATAACCCCAGAGAATAAGTTTATGCAGACATATATGAATACATTCGTGCATACATAACGAGTACTTGGCAAATGAGGGTTAATTCTTGGATTCAACTTGCTTCCAAGATATTTTCAGTGTTAAGCCCCAGGGTCAGGCAGGGAAATGGGCCGCTCAATTAGTTTAAAATAAAAGTACTTTTCCCCCATCAGCCATCTACTCTCTGGGAAAATAAATCGGACTGCTAAATTTTGGACTCATACCATTTCCATGGTAACAAAGCTGAAAATGCCAAAAGGTGGATTATACTTCTTTGCAATATTTAAGAAATCTGTGTTTAGTTTCTATGGTGGTTAAAAGTTCATTTAACACCAATGAGTAGCATTTCTACCACTAACCCTCCCCCATGCAAACACACATACAGGCAACAGGGGTATTTTTTAAAATACGTAATTTAGGGATCCCTGGGTGGCTCAGCAGTTGAGCATTTGCCTTCGGCTCAGGGCGTGATCCTGGAGTCCCAAGATTGAGTCCCATATCAGGCTTCCTGCATGGATCCTGCTTCTCCCTCTGCCTATGTCTCTGCCTCTCTCTTTCTCTGTGTCTCTCATGAATAAATAAATAAAATCTTAAAAATAAAATAAAATACTGTAATTTATACTGCATGACCATAAAAATAGGGGGAAATGAGACTGTCCAGTTTGGTCCCCTTAGACCTGCTTTGAATCAAATTTTCTTGTTTTGGTTTTGATCTCAGGTGACTTTAGAAACACTCTGACCATTTTGAAGCCTAGAGAAGAAGTCAGCCATCATAGGTACAGAAGTAAGAATAATTATGGTGTTAGGAATTACAAATAGTTTAATACAGCCAGAGAGTAGAGTATGTCTAACACAGACCTTATTTTTTGTGTTAGAATTTTAAATTATAGTTTTTCAAATATGTAGAAAAACCATAGAAAATATTATGATATTTAGGCACCTACCCCCATAGTTAATAGCTTTTACCCATTCTGCCACATTTCTCTAAAATCTTTTTTTTTTTTTCTGGAGTTCATGTGTGACATTTCTAGTTATGTTTCTGAATATCAGTGCTTATGAATGAATTCTACACTTTTATTATATCTTTGTGCTTTAAAAATTTGTTTAAACCGTATCATAGAGAATATGTTTTTTGTAACTCTTTTCTAGTGCTCAACATTATGATTTTTATCTTTAGCTACAGGCCATAAACACACCATAAGGAGAGCAGAGACGAGCATTCAGTAATGCACCGATAGCTAATCATTTATTCAACTAAATTTATATTTCACCCGAAGAGTGAGTTGATGGTGACAGTTTTTGCATTTGCTGAAAATGTTAATGATATGCAGACAGCACTGGACACCAGAAACTCAAATGAACACAGAGAAAAGAAAATAAGGTTTATTTGCAACCCAGTCCTTCCATTTCCGAAGGCCAGATGCTTTCTCTTATAATCCATCCTGTGGGGGGAGGATTACTGGGGCTGCACGGTATTTGGTGATTATATCATCGATGCCCAGCGGCGGCCCAGGAGGCAGCCTATCTGGACATGTGCAGGGATCAGGGAGCCACGTCTCTGAGCTTCCAACAGGGAAGCTGAACATCCTTTGAATCCGAGCCGTCCCTGCCCCCCCCACCCCTGTAGATTTTGTCTCCTGCTGGGTACTTTGAACTTGCCTAGTGTGAATCTGTATCCCACAGGCTTGGGAGAGCTGAAAGGCTAAGCGGATGACATCCATTTGGGTTGGTTCATGTCCTGCCACATGCACTCCCCACTTTACTCCCTATTGCCATGAGACATGCCACACTTGATGTTCTAGTCAATTGCCAGTTGCAGTTTGATAGATCGAGTAATTTTTAACTTTTGATAGATTGTTAAAATAAAGGAACTAAAGGGAAGTTTATTTTCAAGACATGTAATTGAGTCACTGATTTAATATGAGATATACGTGAGCTATCAGATGTACTCCATCTCTCTTCTCTGTTTACCATACTATATCTGAATGTCTTTAAAAAACACCTTACATAGAGAAGCCCTCTCAAAACAGGAAAAGGGGACTACACACATATTTTACTTTTGAGGTAACATTTATTCAATAATATCTACGAGATTAAAGTTATACTGACCTCATGTCACTGTCAACTAATTATATTTTATGTCTGTTGCATTTCTGAGTATGTTAAGCTACAAGTAAGTGACTTTGATGCAAATTAAACTGAAAGAAGCTTTTTAGGCCATATTCAAATACTAACAGGCTTGATTAAATTTATTCGTCTAAGAAGGATAAGACAAAGAGCTGTTTACTGACATAGTTTATTGTCATTCTGCTCTACACCTCTCATATGTTTGTTTTATAGGACATAAAGTCTAGGTATCCTATTGGAATCTCCAATCTTAGTTATAGCTTGCTGCAAAGTGGCTTATTGTCATTTATTATTTCTTATTTGATTTATATAACATCTTTCCACCAAAGAGCCAATAGGCTTATTTACATAAAGAGTGCACACACACCAAGCCACTTGAACTTCACTCAAGTGAAGTTAACTATATACTTATTGTCATATAGTTAGCAATATAGTACCAAAAATCTACAAGTTTTGTTTCTTGCTCCAAAACCATGTTCTAGAATATTTCTCATATTCTGGGGTCATCATATTTCCTTTCACTTTGAATATTTATTGTTTGCCTCTAGGTGGATCGGATCATCTTCTGTGTCTTCTTAGAAGTTGACTTCAAAATCTACAAAAAAAAAATGAGCGAGTTTTTCCCTGCAGGTGAGTAAAGTGATTTGTTTTCTTTGGAATTGAGGATTGGACTGCAGGCATTGGGTATATTTCTATTTCGTTTCCTATCTTAAAGAAATGTTCCAAATATGATCAGCATACACCAGTAACCCCTGGCAAGTTGTGTCATAATTTTCAAGAACTCAAGGAGGTTACAAGAAATCTGAGCCCTCAACCTCTCTGTCTCAGGAGGTCATCATGTCATTTTGGGGAAGTTGGTTCATTTCTTGAATCTCAAAATCTCTTGAGCATCAAAAGTGAGGGGCTGAACCAAATGGCTTCTAAAGACTCTTCTTCTGGCCCTAAATTGCATGCTCTGTGATTGGATCCCCACACATGTAAGTTGTCCAAACCTGTGCCTCCATCCACCCTGTTCAACACCTTCATTGAAAATTGTGAGGAGCCCATTTATGGTTATAGCCAAAATTCAAACAATTCCTGCACTGTCTCTCTCTTCCCCCCAATTTTCGTGGCCTAAATTGCAATGAAGAAAGCAGCACTTCTGAGGACAATCCGAGAAAGGTGCTTATTCATCCTATTCCACATTTGAGAATGTAGGCAAAATCTCAGAGTTATTAAAGAACTTTGTTTACATTGATTGAATGTGTCATTAGATTTGGTTGGCCTGGTTAATTTGAATATTTCCCCCCATTGTTCCTCTTCTAGGCTTATTTAATACCTAGTTATTTTGATGATACCATTAAAGTCACAGTGATTAAGGTGCTTTTGTCACCCATGGGAAGAATGGCTTCCATGAAATGTCAAGCTACTTTGAGCATTGTTGATGTCTGCCTTATTGGGAGCTTTCTTTTGAGGTTTCCATAGACATGTGAAGTGGCCTTCCCTATGCCCGGTACTCTGGCAGGTGGGAGGGAGGGAGTGGTGCACATTCACTGTCTTGGCAATCTGTAAAAGACATCCAGTAAGTGTAAATCCAGGATGCCTTGCCCAGAGAGAAGAGTAGGATGCAGGTAGCTGTCGAGAACAGCTGCAGAAAACTGCTGGGAATGTTGAACTTTGTGCTAAAGTTCAAGGACTAAGTTCCACTGAGTAATGTGAGGTCCTGTTCTCTAGCTTTGTAAGTGAAAAGTGAATCTTTCAAGTGTATTTAATTGGAGCCTTTAGCTACAGTATTTCCCTAACTGGGACATACTGTAAATTCAGAGAGACTCTGCATGTGATGGAGAAGATTGTTATTGTGGTCTTTTTTTTCCTCCTTTTCCTTCTCCCTTCTCTCTCTTTCTCTCTTTTCGTTTTTTTTTTTTTTTTTTTTTAATACCCCTTTAAAATTGCTTTAGGCAACTCCATAATTTAGCATGTAAAGCACCTAGTGACTATTGAGTGAGTAGTTGGTACAGGAGCTAAATTTAACAAATTCTTCTCCCCGTAATATGACTTTTTTTGTTTTGTTTTGATCTCTTTATTTCATCCTTTTCCTTTATTTCCTATATAACCACAGTAAGTTGACTATGCCTGCATTTCTGTATTTATTAAGTATTCTTTTTTTGTATTTTTAAGTATTCTTAAAAGAAAATGTTCATTCATGAAAAAAAATGTGACTTGCCATGATGTCCAGTGCAAATATTCTCGTCTTGTCAATATCATGGCATATTTCATAAGCTTTCATCATTTTGGGCTTCTTAAGTGTTTAGAAATTATGATGTAACTAACATTCATTCTCATGTCTTCTAAAATAAAAACTTGTTTTCACTCTAGTATATGATAAAAATAATTGCATAAGTATAATCGATTGATATTTAAACAAATTCACCCCATCAGCAGGTATTTTCAGTGATGCAAAACCAAAAGTCATACTATATATTTATTCTAAATGGAACATTTTTAGTGATCTAGAATGTATTAATAATTATGCAAATAAATGAAAAATTGCTACTGTAGATAAATCCACATGCATCTTAGTACTTGAGCAAATGAAATAATAATAAAATCATCCTGAGTTTCTTATCAAAACTTTGAATCATAGCATGCTCATGAAATTATTTCCAGTGCATATTTATAATGGTAAGCACATTTATAAACTAAATGTCAAAATTCTCCCAAATTGTTGAGTATTTCCACAATGCTGAAGCATCAGCCATTTGTAAATTCTCAATATGCAATATGAAATAAAGGTGACTTCTAATGGGATGTGTGACTGCCAATATAGATTATATACATTATCTATCCATAATTTGAATTTATGGTTAATTCATATCCATACCATCTTTGATTGGAATATAATTTTTCTGACTTGCCATATATTCCCCCTAGACTGACTGATTCAGATGGCCAACAGATACATGAAAGGATACTCAATAACACTAATCATCAGGGAAATGCAATTTATTTTTTCTAAGATTTCTAAAATTCATTTATTCATGAGAGACACAGAGAGAGAGGCAGAGACATAGATGGGGGAGAAGCAGGCTCCCCTCATGGAGCCCAATGCGGGACTCCATCCCTGGACTTGGGATCACACCCTCAGCCAATGCAATAATGATAATAATTTAGAAAAAAAGTCATTTTATATTAAACTAAATCTCTGTGTTTGGGGGTGTACTAATCCTGTGTCTTAACATTTCATAATCGGGAATCTGAGACAAAATACATAAGAAAACAATACAAACAAGGCAGGAAAGATCACATTAAAGATAAAACATGTGCAAAACTACTACCTACTATTAATGATAGGAATAATAGCTTAACCTTTATGGATTGCTTTCTCTCAGCCAAATGCATGGGTGATCTTCAAGCTAACTCTAAGAAAGCAGGTATTATATTAACCCTACTTTTTGATATAGAAAATGATGCATACCTGAGAAAATGAGGCATATGGCTAGGAAGAAGCAGTGCTCTATTTCAAAATTGAGAACAGCATCTGTCATTGCACAAGTGATAATAGGTTCCTTTCCTTAGAGCGGCTCCAGACAAGGATGGATTCAATTTCAAGGATGCATTTGGAGCACTGAGGAAGTCTCATTCCTAACTTCATCTGCTTGCTCATCATTGTTCAGAGCTGCCATGCTTCTCTTCCTTCTAATACCTGTAAATGTCCTCATGGAAACTTTCTAATATGATTCAAATTGGTACTTTATCATGGTTCTCAAAATCAAATCCAAAATCATCATCTAGGCAGTGTGGGGTTTTGACCGGCGGGTAAGCAAGAGAATGGTTACTGCAAAACCAAAAAGCCTTACTCATGACCACAAGGGGAGATATAAAAATGCTTGTAATCATTTGCTAGAGCTGCTATGACAAAACACTACAGACCACCAAGCTCAAACAACTGAAATTAATTTTTTCACAATTCTGGAGGCTAGGAGTACAGTATTTAGGTGTCAACAGGATTGGATCTCTTCTGAGGTCTCTCTTCGTAGCTTATAGATGGCCACCTTCTCTCTATGTCTTCATGAAGTCTTACCTCTGTGTATGCCTGTGTCCTAATCTCCCTCTCCTTGTGAGGACACCAGTCATCTGGGACTAGGGCCCCCCTAATAATCTCATTTAATTTTATCACCTATTTAAAGACCCTGTCTCCTAATACAGTCACATTCTGAGGTACTGGAGGGTAGCATTTCAACAAAATATTTTGAAGGGCACAACTGAACCCCTAACAGAACCCATTGTGAAATGCATCAACAACCACAAAGAAAAGAAACCAACAACATTGCTTTTTTCTAATAGTTTTATATCTTGTTGTGGGTGAAGCACATTTGACTTTTCCCTTCTAGATGTATTCTTTGGAAGTCTGGTATGGCAGCTTTATGGAATTACCATATACTTTAGTTGCAAGTAATTTATAGCTACAGTACACTGATGGCCTACAGCAAATAATATTTGTACAATTCAACTCCGAGATCTCTTTGTTCTTTACAAAAAAGTTTTCTTTGTATTTTTCAGTATGTAAGATTTATTATGTATATTTTTCATAGATCTGGAATATGGAGATCAGTTATTTTATTAAAGTCTAAGTTCTAATAGAGAATTTAAGGATATTAATTAGGGATATTAATTTTCCTTATAATAACAATGTCAAATTTATAGTTTTGGAACTATATCAAAGAATCCTCATGTTGGAAATAAGAAATATCATGGTCAGGCCCCTCCCCCACATTAGGGAAAGCCTAGGCTTGTTTACTGCAATGGTTCTCAACTATATTTTTCAGGAAGGAGTATTTCTCCAAAATATTTTTTTTAGTTATATCCTCTGAAAAATGGGCATGATATTTTAAAAAATTTTATTTAGATTTACTCTTTTTAAATCTAACAAAAGAAAAGTATTCATATGACCTCTTCTTCATCTTCTCTTCTCACCAATTTTATAAGCTTTTCTCATCCAACATCAATCATTGTCTTTCTGTCCATCAATCAACAAGTAATTTATTATATGCCTAATATATACCCAAGGCTTTGGTCATAGCTGCATTTAAAAATTAGTTCTCATAATATGCCTGAGAGGTAAGAATTATGCACAACAGTTGGAATACAATATTAGCAAATAATCAAATATAGTGTTGGTATGATCAAAGTACCCAGGAATTCAAATATGTATGAGAACCAAGATGGCTGCAGCAAGTTTCATGAAAAATACATACTTCAAGATCAGCAGGAGCAGAGAAGTGATGTCAAGTATTCTGTAAGTGCTGTAAGGAGGACAGGCAGTTCAGATGGAAGAATTTGTGAAATAGTAGGATGCTTATCTCCCATTTATGAATTCCTGATTGAGAAATGTTGACACTCATCAGTTTGTAATTGTATGACTTTGTGCATGTTGTTTAACTTTTTTATGCTTCACTTTTATCATGCAAACACAGTAATGGGCCACTTCCAAATAGAATAAATAACAATGCAAATGAATATTCAGAGAGGTGTCTAGATCAACCATCATAAATTTTAAAATATCCATGTTTCTTCTTACAACTTTTTTGTTTTTTCATGTTTTTCTTATTACAATTTTAAAAGGAGGTACTTTAATTAGTGTGACCATCTTAATGAAAAAGTGTATAACTTCTTGTTACAAAAAATAGTACAGATATATAGTAAAAATAAATAATCAAAATTAAGAAGATACAAACCATTGAAAATGAGTTACCTTTTGCAGCTTGTCCTATAGGTCCTTTAAGATAGAAAATGCAAACAAACATAAATGCAGTCTTATCACTTGCTGTGTGTCACTTACCCCAAATCTTGAAATTTCTTTCATGTCATTATATATTCTTCCAAAACATGATTTTAAAGGACCCAGTGTTTATCCAAAACCATATTGCAATTGTGGAATTATTATTGCAAATTATTCTCTATTTATAAATAACACAGAAAAGTATCTTGATAGGTAAATATTGGAATACAACCACAATTTTTTTTAGGAATACTTTTCTAGAAGTGGAATTACTTTTTCAAAATGTATACACAGCCAAGACACTTTTTATATTAATTCTCAAATTGGCCATTATGTGTCAGTGTCCTATACTGAACAGTTGAAGCCATTATCATTCCCAGAATCAAAAATGTGAAGGCCCATACCTCTCCTTAAGCATCCTGAGTAATCAGGGTGTCAGTGTGGTGGGGTTCCAGTGAAGGTTCACTTCTGAGTTGCATGTGGCCATTTTCTTATTGTACCCTCATGTTGTGGAAAGAGAATAATCTGAGGTTCCTTACATAAAGGCACTAATTCCACTCATGTGGGCTCAACCTTTATGACCTAATTACCTCAAGGTTCCACCTCCAAATATAATTACTTTGGGGGTTAGGATTTCAACATATGAATTTTGCAGGGAACACAAACATTCAGCCCCTTGCATTGAGTTCACATTCCTGTGAGCAGTATATGAGAGTTTACTTTGCCCCTGCTCTTCCCAATCGGGCACATTCTCATCTTTTGATGTTACCACTTTTATACATGAAATAAGGTATTTAATGGGTAACAATGTATATTTCTTTCATTTAGAGTGTGGCTTATCCTTTCTTTCAGTTAATTATTAAATCTCCAAATTTCTTATGAGAAATTACGAGTCGTTTCCTTTGCAAATTTTTTACATTTTTTATTGATCCCTAATAACTTTTTGTATAATAAGGTTCTTAGTTCTTTCAAAAGTATGTTGGGAGGAGTTTCCCATTTTGTTCTTTGTCTTTGTGGTATTATTCCTTTATAACCAAATCAATGAGAAATGGTAGAAAAACAAAAGAAAGATGAAAGAAAGGGGTGCCTGGGTGACTCTGTGGGTGAGGGTCTGCCATTGGTTCAGGTAGTGATCCCGGGGTCCTGGGATTGAGTCTCACAGCAGGCTCCCTCTCCCTCTATGTCTCTGCCTCTCTCTCTGTGTGTCTCTCATGAATAAATAAAATCTTTTTTAAAAAAGATGAAAGAAAAATGTAAAAAAAAAATGGAAGGAAGGAAAGAAGGGAGGGAGACAGGGTAGATGGAAGGAAGGAGGAATAAGGTAAAAAAGAAGGAAGAAACCCTTTTTATTAGAGAATGAAGTTAAAAACTAAAAACTCAAAGATTAACTTTATTTTAAGCCTATGCACCTGATTCCATAAGAAATCATTTTATTTCCAAATAGGATTATTCTTAGTTCTACTCCTCACTTTTTAGGCAAAGCAATCTGTCTCTTGATTTACAAAGTATGGTAGGAAGACAAATGCTCTTCTCTCAAACATACCTTAAACCCCAGCACCTGTGAATACATTAGGTCACCTTACAAAGGGGAAATAAAATTGCAGATGAGAACGGTGCCTAGGTGGCTCAGTGGTTGAGCATCTGCCTTCAGCTCAGGGTGTGATCCCAGAGTTCTAGGATGGAGCCCCACATGGGGCTTCTTGCAGGGATCCTACTTCTCCCTCTGTCTTTGTCTCTGCCTCTCTCTCTCTCTCTCTCTCTCTGTATGTCTTTCATTAATAAATAAATAAAATCTTAAAAAAAAAAAAAGATTACAGATGAGATTAAGGTTGCTAATTAGCTGACCTAAAGATGGAGATGTTATCCTATATTATCTAGGTGGGCTCATTATAATTACAAGCATCCGGAAAAGTTAGAAGAAAGAGGTAGAAGAGAGTCAGTAGGAGATATGACTATGGAACAATGTTCAGAGAGATGTGGATCTCTGACTTTGAAGATGGAAAAGAGGGGCCATGAGTTGAGGAATAGTCTTTAGCAGCCAGAAAGGCAAGGAAACAGAGTCTCCCCAACAGCCTTCTGAAGGAGCACAGCCCTGTGGACATCGTGATGTTAGCCCTTTGAGATCCATGTCAGACTTCAAAACTACAAAACTATAAGATGACAAATTTGCATTGTTTCAAGCCATTAAATGTGTGAAAGTTTTTACAGCAGCACTTGCCAACTAATTCACCAATTGTCTTTGCATAAGTAAAAGAAACACAGACAAACACCTGCCTACCCAGTCTGAATTGTACATTTTCCCCCAAATGGCACATTTGTTGTATAGAAAAAAAACTACAAAGTGAAAGAATTCAGAAATTTCTTTAATTATGAATATTTATGGTGACTTGGCACATTTGTGCACATTTGTACACATTTAATGTTTGGATCCCATTGATGTTTAAAATTATACAAGACATGTTCTCTGTAACGTGACATAAATGAGTTGACTGCCTTCTTAGGAATTGGGTGCTAACCATTTCCACTTGATGGGCCTCAAAAGCTACAAACACATTTTGCCTTCAATGAAAATCCAGTGAAGTGTTGCTGTAACCAAGCAACCTGAATGCAGGAACAAGCAGCAAGCATAGAGTGAAAGCAATCCATCCCTTCAAAGAGGGGAATGTGCGGTGTGTGTAGCAAATGCTTATAAACAGCAGAACACATGAAGACCTGGGGACCCAAACCTTGACTAAGCAGAGTTTGATCTCATTAGGAGGGTCTGATAAAACAAAGCCAAGACAAAATGCTGCTTGGAGAAGGGAGATGTGGTAGGCATCTTTACAGAGCCCCCTGCACAGTGCTTCCAAAAGACCCTCCAAACGTTCTGGGTAGACTGGTTTCTGTTCTGTAGGTGAAAACATTGAGGCAAATGCAGTAGGAGAAAAAGCCCTTTTGAGGTACAGTATATGATTGAAATAATTCCCAATAAGACACAGAAGTAATAATAAAGATAGAAAATGAACAGTAGAGTAAATGAAATCCTCCCACCTTTATTCTTCTTTATCTGTGGCTCTAACTTGGACTCTCAGCTATAGGTTTTTGAAGTTTTCACCTTTAGCTGCTATTTACTCCATAATCTAGAGCAGTTAATGATTGCTGATACCCTGTTACAACTGTCACTGTTGAGGTCATCGAGAACTCTTTGATGAGTCCAGCCTCGTTATGAAACCAGTGCATATTTGATCATGTGCCTCCACATGACTCTTTGCAGCCCTTGTCTTACTTAACTGGAAAGCCTTTATCCCGTTGACCAGTCTGTCTTCTACTTCTCTTCCTGCCAGTTCTCTCTGGTAAATTCACCTATACGTAGACCATCTCCAGCTGGCATCTCCAGGCATCTCCCAACTCAACACTTCTAAAACTAAATTCAAAATCCTTCTCATCCTATCTTTCTCCTCCTAAATCTGATAGCTCAGTAATTGGTGCCATAATGTACCCAGTTTCCCAAGCCAGAAACAGCAGAACCATACAGTTTTTTAAGCAGTGCCTATTATTTATTGATTTATTTATAAATTAATGAGATTTGAGTGCTCCTCTTGACAAAGAACCAGTTGGGGTGGGGTGGAGGGGGACAATCTTTGGCTTTTTTTTCTTAATTTCTCCTAGTCCTATCAATTGCCTTGCGGAAAGTAGGTTTAGCAGTTTGTTAAATTCCCTAAGTGCAGGTTTTCAACTTAATAGAGGAGCTCTACTCTGTAATGACGTCCCCTTTATCAGTCATTCTTTGCTTGACATTTCTGTTTTGTCGAGTTTCACAAAGCCATGAGCATACCAACATCTTCTGTACTTCAAGGAAATCCTGAAAAGCTTAGAGTACTTTATTTTGGCTAATAATATTTCCTCTCTCTGCAAATGCAAATTGCTCCTAGAAGCCCTTGTAATGAAATATTTAAAAGGTAAGAGATATAGAAGAAGCTTGTGTGAAGAAATTAAGCCTTAAAAGAGACGACTGAAGAGCATATGAAACAAAAGGCACAAGATTGTCATAATCGTTCTGCTTGACAGACCCCCATTTGTATGGATGTCCATTGAAATTTTGAAAAAGGAATTTTAGGGGCCCATCCTTTTTTGCCTTGGAGAATGGAGAGGCTGCCTTGATAACCCATAAGAGTAACTTTCTCCTTCATAACACAATCCTTTTTTCCATGCAACCTACAGGCTGCTTTGAAACAAGTTTCCATCCATGTACATGTCGCTTAGCCAAACTTATGGTCCCAGGGTTACATGGGCCACCATAACTGTGCCATCCAGCCACATGATAGATGGTGATTTCAAATACAGAAGGAAACATATCTTATGAAGAGAACATAGTCCTTCCTCAGTTCCAGCAAACACCTGGTGTGGAAACCAGCTTTAGTGTTGGCTAGATTTCATAAAGCAGCTCAGCTTGGATGTCTAAAAGTGAGACATCTAATGTTTTTGAAAGCTTTTCCTCCAGCATACAAATATCACTATTTTTTACACCAATGGTTCTCCAAACACAGCTTGCATCAGCATTACCTGGAGGGCTTGTTAAAAGAGTGTTGCATCCCTCCCCTGAGCTTCTAGTTTGATAGATCATTAGTGGAACCTGAGAATTTGCATTTCTAACAAGTTCCCAGGTGATAATGATGATGCTGGTCCAGAGACCACACTTTAGACTGCAGTTCTGTGAGGTTTTGTAATCTGTTTGTTTTTATACCATTTACTTCCCAAAAGACTGCATGAATTATGGCAACTCTAAATAAAGGAGTAAATCTAATCTCAAGTCATTGCAAAATCCCCGGTATACTCTGCTTTTAAGCAAACTCTCAAATTCTGTCTTCTATTAAAGATGAAGTAGAGGGGGTACCTGGGCGGCTCAGGGAATTAAGCATCTGCCTTCGGCTCAGGTCATGATCCCAGGGTCCTGGGATGGAGTCCTGCATCAAGCTCCATGTTGGGCTCCCTGCTCCGGGGGGAGCCTGCTTCTCCCTCTCCCTCTGCCTGCAGCTCCCCCTGCTTGTGCTCTCTTTCTCTCTTTCTGTCAAATGAATAAATGTTTTGTTTTGTTTTGTTTTTAAAAAAGGTGAAGTAAATATTATATAGACTTCAAAGTAGGTTAGACATGTCCTTAAAGGGGTTTCTGAAGTGTACAAAGCTGCTACTGAAAACTGATTTTTCATGAGAAACCAGTTAGTTTTCACAGTCATTTGTGATCAAAATAAGAACTTCAGTCATATGTGAACTTTTTGTGCAGAACAGAGTAATCTGAGAGAGGGGTGCAGGGAATAAAACCAGCACCCATTATGAAATTAACATCAAAGAGGCCCCGTGAGATGAAATGGAGCCTCAGCCACTGAGTTGTTTCTGCTGAGGAAGGGAAGTTTTTCTGGAATTGGCGTTTCTGAACACACAGAACAATACCACCTGATGGATTGCTCTCAATTTCAAAATGATATTTGTATCACTTTGGCTAAGAACCTTTTATTTGATTTCCGTCCTCTAACAAAGAAGCATGATGCTTGAAGAACTGTTGAAAGGGCAGCAGCTCTGTGCCCATGCTCCATCAATCCCCTAACTGCTTCCAAATTTTGAATGGCATGCCTCCTTATCTTCATACCTTATCCTCTTCTTTCATATATTGCTTTTTTGTTCTCTGGCTTTGTTGGGGAAAAAAATTCTTGCTGGAAATGTGCTGCATAACTATGGCTCAAGTGAATACATTTTATAGAATAATGTTGAACTAAAGTGGATTTCATTAATAAGTAACAGCACATTAGGTACTTTGTAGACCAAATTTACTCTATGCTGGATTTTAATATAAATAATACGAAAATATTAAGCCATGTATTTTATAGTTTATTAGTAAATTTCTCTCATGAAAAATGTTCTCTCTCAAAAGCTGGTGTGTCATTTTCTGCTTAAAGTTGTTTAGTAACAACTGTAATTTTCAGGCTAAAATTTAAATTCTTCAATCTGAGGCATTAGGATTCTCTGGAGAAACAGAACCAATAGTGGATATAGATCTAGGTGTAGGTATAAATATAGATATAGATAGGAATTTATTATAAGGAATTGGCTCAAGCAATTATGGAGACTGCCAGATCCCAAGACCTCAGCAAGCTAGAGACCCAGAAGTGGGGATGGCTGAGCTCCACTGGGAGTCTGAAGACCTAAGAACCTAATGATGTCCTTTCCATCCAAATGTACAGGCTTGAGTCCCAGGCAGAGCTAGTGCTTCAGTTTGAGTCCAAAGGCAGAAAAAACCCAATGCCCCGAAACAAATGCACTCTGGCAGTAGTTCCCTCTTCCTTGTGAGAGAGTCAATCTTCAACCTATTGGATGAAGCCCACCCACATTACCAGGGCAATCTGCTTTACTCAGTGTACCAATTCAAATGTTCATTTCATTCAGAAATGTCTTTCAGACAAACCCAGAGTCATGTTTGACCCATGTCTGGGCATTCCATGGACCAGTTACACTGACACAGTTTGCCATCATACCCAGCAGGGAAGGTCTTTCATTATCCTGCTAGAATAGGCCATTATACCCATAGTTTCCCCTGTAACTCCCTCCCCTCAGTCATTCAGAAGCTAGTTTTTAAATTAATTAATTAATTAATTTGTTTGTATTTATCTTTAAGATTTTATTTATTTGAGAGAGAGAGTGTGTGCACAAGTGGGGTGAGGAGCTGAGAGAGAGGAGGAAGCAGACACCCCACTGAGCAGACGCCCTACTCTAGCCTAATGTGGGGCTAGATCCCAGGACCTTGAGATCATGACCTAAGCCCAAGACAGATGTTTAACTGACTGAGCCACCCTAGAAACTACTTTATTTCCTTTAAAGCATCTTGACTGTTCATAACAATGTGTTTTCAAAGATGTTTTTCCCTTTGTTTCCATGTGATGACCCTTTTCTTAGTTTGAAGTCCTCAAAAAGTAGAAGCTGAAACAAGAATTCAAATGGAAGTCATTTATTTGGGAGATGATCCCAGGAATCACCAGAAAGGAGTGGGAAAGAAGGACTGGAAAGGGAAGGAAAGCAGTAGGGCTAAATCATAAATTAAATTAACTATTGGCTCAATCCCAGGGTTGAAGTTGGGATCTGGGGGAGAGGAGGACTCTCTCAGAGAAGCTTCTGAATTAGACTACCAGAGAAGCAGGGAAATGTCTACTTAAATGCAAATCCTGGCAGTCATTTGTGAAAAGCTGCCCTCTTGGGGTGTTAACTCTCTGCTATTTCTCCAGTGGCCTCTGGCAACCCAGAGAAAGCCCTCAGGCAGAGACCCAGGGGCTGGGGGCTGGAAGTCAGGCTGGCAAGCACCAAAATGTCAAGGAATAAGGGGGTGTAGGCAGGTCACCCACATCTGTGGGGAATGCACTGAAGCCCTTCCTTCCCCCCAGCTAATTCTAACTCACCCTTTAGGATTCAATTTAAGAGACACCTGGGTGGCTCAGTGGTTGAGCATCTGCCTTAAACTCAGGGCATGATCCCAGGGTCCTGGGATTGAGTACCAAATGGGGGAACCTACTTCTCCTTCTGCCTGTATCTCTGCCTGTGTGTGTGTGTGTGTGTGTGTGTGTGTGTGTGTGTGTGATGAATAAATAAAATCTTGGAAAAAAAAAAAAAGGATTCAACTTAAGTCTCACCTCTTCTGGAAATCCTTCATAGACCTTCTCTCTGATTTAGCTGCTTCTGGTCTGTTTCCCAGTAACACCTCTGCCTACCTGTACCAGAGAATCAGTTCCTTCCTCTTCTGATTGTTGTTTCCACTTATTTGTGAGCTTCTTGACATAATAGATCATCAACTCTATCTTCAGGGTCTCCCATAGTTCCCACATATGGTGTGGGTCAATAAATGGTTATTTAAGTAGTAAAAGTAGTGATAATAATGACACTGTAACACTAATGGCCAGTATTTATTGAATGCTCATTCCGTGTAAGCACTGTACCTGTATTACCAACTCTAGAAAGCCAGTACTTTTATTATCCCTATTTCTCAGAGAAGAAAGCTGAGGTATAGGTTTACATAATTTGCCCAAGATTGCGCATGTATATGTGATTTGGCCTGGAAGTAAATCCAAGCAGTCTGAATCCAGATCCTGGATACACTCTTAACCACTGTATGGATAAATGAGTGAAATGGATGAATACATGGATACTAATCAAGTCTGATCCTTCAACACCTGGGGACATTCCAGGGATGATGCTATCAATGGAGTCTATAAAGTTCAAATATCAGCTCTAATGTCATATATTCCAAAAACCCTTCCCAGTTGCCCACTGGAAACAGCTAGCCCTCCCTTGACACCTTTTGTAATGCTGACTACTCTCTATTATATGTTCAAGTTTATTTGTGTGTCTTGCTTTCCTTACTAATGATAAGTTTCTAGACATCTGTATAATCTGATTCGTCTTGGTATTTTTCTATTTCCCCTGACATCAAGCCACACATACAAAAAGGTTACCAACGAATGTTTGCCACATGTAAAAAGGATACATAGTTGACAAGCAAAGGGAACTTTGACTCTTACTTAATCTTTCCCTGGAAACTGTGGAAGACACTTTTTTATCCTACTCTGAGATTCCAGAAAGTCTGTTGTCATAGAGATGGTACTCTATATTTTAGATAGCTCTGAAAAATAAAATTTTGTTTAAATATATTAAGTTAAAAAATATATTAAGTTCAGGGAGAAATCTGTGAAGAGTTTACTTTGTAACATTTTGAAAATCCCTTGGTTAAAAAATTATATTTCTAAGAGAAAGATAATCTTTTTACCAAAATTATATTCATAGAAAAAAAGAAATAAATTATGTAGAAAATCACCAATGTTTCTAACAATTAAATGGAAGAAAATTTACTTCTTTAAAAATTAACCAAGGCCATCAAGAATTACTTCCTAAGACCTCAAATTAAATGCATTTTCATTCCCAGTGACTGGTAGATCTATAATCTTCATTTGTAATTAGCACTTTGAAGAGTGTCACATTGACTAAATTTGGCTAAGAAATTACTAAATTTAAAACATATATCCGAGAGGAAATTACAAATCCTTACTGAGTCCTCATTGTTTGCAAATCATCATATGCATACATGCTGTCCTGGTATGTAAAAGATAGATAGGAAATATAAACATGGGAATTCTCCAATTTGACTAAAAATCAGAGAAAATTAAAAATAATACCTCAGAGATTTTATTCAAGGGAAATTTTTTAATGGATTTTAGTATATAAAATTAATTGCTTTCGGTATCAGAGAATACAAAAGGACATAAGACATAGTCTTTAACTTTGCAGAATTTATGATTGAGAGATGGGCATCTGCAAGACAGATGTGCCAACAAGTAGACTTATCATTTAGTGATAATAATAACTCCTAGGTAGCACTTAATATTTTAGTAGCTGTCCTGGTACTGTATGTGGCATTATCTCATTTAGTCCTTACAACAGCTCTATGTGGGAAACATTATCATCCCAGTATCTTATAGCTGATGAACCTGAAACTCATAACTGTTGGGTGACTTCTCCAAGGCCATATGCCTAAGGAATGGGTGAGTGGAGGAGTCTGTATGCAGACCTCAGCACCAAAGTCCTTAAAGTTGATACCTAGAAGTCATTAAAAATAAGGTACACCGAAGAGACTATTTACTCAAACTGGAATGGATGGAGCAGACATTATCGTGTTATGTTTGGGCTTGAAGGATGAGTGTGAACAGAGATGGAGAAAGGCATTGCTTCCAAGACTGGGGTGGATAGAGGAAAGTAACAAGAGATCTGAGAAAACAGAATCAGGCAGTACGTGAGTGAAGGTGGTAGCATCAGTGGAACAGGGGAGGGGAAACTGAGAAAAGTGGTCAGGACCAGATACTTTTGGCCTCGAGTGTTACCCATAAAGAATCTAGACCTGTCTCATGAGGCAGACAGGAGTCACTGAACAGTCCTGGACCAGATCAGAGCCCTATTTTAAGACTGATTTGGCAGCTAAAGGGAGTAAAGGGAGTTGGAATCAGGAGTGGGAAAAAGAGAAGAGCAGGTAGGAAACCACGAAATAGGGAAGTCTGAATTTGAGTTGTACCAAAGTTAATAGAGAGGAAAAAACATGACAATAAGACAGAATTTGGGACACCTGGGTGGCTCAGTGGTTGAGCCTCTGCCTTTGGCTCAGGTTGTGATCCCGAGGTCCTGGGATTGAGTCAAGCATCGGGTTCCACACAGGAAACCTGCTTCTCCCTCTGTCTTTGTCTCTGCCTCTCTGTGTTTCTCAAGAAAAAATAAATAAAATCTTTTTTAAAAAGACAGAATTTGACACTGCCTGGATGTGAGCAACAGTGAAGGAAAAGAGATGACAACACGTCAAAAGTTCAAAAAGCCACTGTCAGTCAGAGTGCAGATGAAGCATGCATCCTTGCCCAGTTACAGGGGTTTTCAGTGGGATCAGGGGAGTTGAGTTGGGAATGACACAGCTGGGGTGGGGTGGGGTGGGGGTGTGCTGCCCTTGAATTTCCTGGTTTAAGGTTTGGATTCATGCGTTTAGCAAACTAGCACTTGTCACAGTGCAGTGCAGGGATTGGCCCCCATGTCAGCCTACGCTCAAATGGTGACCTCCACGTTTCTTAGATATTTGAGGCCAGTGTGCATCCCTTTCATTGATACAAAAAGTGCAGCATTTAAAGTGTGTGATTTTAATTTTTTGTCCTTTTAGGAGTTGAAATGACCAAAGTAACCAAACATAACTTTTAAAAGCAAAACATTATTTGTTGCATATGTAGTTTTGTTAGACATATATAACAATTTTTAAAATGAAACATAAACCCTAAGTGTTAAAATTGTGCTCCAATGCCTATTTACGTTGCACTAATTTAGCATAATAATGTAAGACAATAGAAATGTATGGTCTACGACTCTCTTTTCTACTGATTTTTTTCTTGCCTTTGAATTTTTATTAGATTGGAGAATTCTGGATAGCTTTCATATGAGTTTTTCTTTGTCTTTTCCCTTTTCTAAATAGATGATAATAATGAAGAAGAAAGTGTTGACATGAAAGAAGACTCAGGTATTAAATTTATGATTTTATTCATAAAGGATAGGCTAAGATCATTTTGTTGTGTATGTATGCCTCACGATTTTTCAAAGAAAAACATAGTAAGATTGTTAAAATAGGTGAAGGAGATTAAGAAGATACTTATCCTGATGAGCACTGAGTACCACCTGAAATTGTTGAATACTGTATTGTAAACTTGAAATTAATACAACACTGCATGTTAACTATACCAGAATTTAAAAAAAGAAATAGAAATGTACATTCAAGGTCATAAAATAAGAAAGTAGTTGTGTTAAATTTATGGCTAATACAATTCGTGTTTTTAAGAAGTAAACTTTGAGCTTCCTGAAAGGTGATGTAAAAATGGAACCTGATGTTATAATAAATAGTGCTATGTAGCAAATCATCCCAAAGTTTAGTGATTAAAAGCATCTGCTTATTATGCTCATATACTCTGTGGGTCAGGGATTCAGGCAGAGCACAGCAAGGCTGACTTGATCTTGCTGCTCTCCGAGGTCTGAGGCCTCATCAGGGAGCCTCAGTGGCTGGGGTGCTGGAATCATGTGAAGATTTGCTCATTCACATGTCTGGCTGGCAATTGATACCAGTCCTCAGCTGAGACCCAAGCTGGGGCAGCTTTCTGAAACACCTCTGCATGACCTCTTTCTATAATCTGGGCTTCCTCATAGCATGGCAGCCAGGCTCCAAAGTGGTTTCTCTAGAGAGACCAAGTGAGCCAGCAGGAGCTCTACCCTTTTTAAGCCTCAGCCTCAGGAGTTGCACAGAAAACTTCCACAAAATTCTTTTTTTGTAATAGTTATTAAGAAGCCTGCCCAGGCTCATGGAAAGAGAAAATAGGCTCAATCTCCTGATGGGAAGCAGTGAGGTTTTGTAGAGCATGGAAGACCTGAAAACTTGCTGTGGCCATCTTTAGAAACTATATTTGGTACATATGATATGTTGTTCTATCAGAAATTAAGATGCATGCCTACCCCTCAAGAAACACTAGTGTTTGTTGAGGGCAATCTAGTGGTTGCAGACATTGGATCTGGCCTAAAGTGGCCATTCAGTAAGTGCTTGTTAATGAATGTGTGAATCAATAGGCCTGAATTCAATACTAAGTCCTCCATTTATGGACTTGGGGTAAACATTTTCTCTATAAGCCTCAGCTTACAGTATTGTAACCATACAGTCTTATTTGGGAATTAAATGAGATATCATACCTGAAATGTCTCTTGGATCTTAGTAAACACTCACTAAATTATCACTTTTTTTCTTTCTCCTCTAACAGATATAGAACTTAATCCCATAGTATGAGAGCTCCCTATTCCCCATTTTGGCAGTTTTGTTCTAGGCATGAAATGGGGCCAGGTTTCAAAATTAAAATAAATATCTTAGAGGTTCTAATTTTCTGCAACCTGCTAGTCAATGCCAGAACTGATTAATGCCACCCATTAATCACCAGCAACCTCAGTCTGAACATTTCCATTAACAGGGAGCAATTTAAATTCTGAGGTAAACAATCTCTGTTAGTCAAGGTTTTTGGTTAAAATGGTCCTTCTCCTTATTAAGTTAAATATCTCTCTCTCCCTTGATCTCCTACTGTCTTCGTAGAAAATACCAGCAGTTCTTTTCTTCCTAACAGCTCACTGGAGCAGTGATCATAACATCTGTCTAGCTTCTAGCTTCTTTTCCAGCCTGAACATGTCTGAGTCATATGATTCCCTTGGTCTCCCCAGGGCATTGGATTCAGAAGGCAGAAGTAGAGGAAGGATCTACAAGCCAGGAGCAGGAAGGAAAGAGGTTTTACTGCTGTAATAGCAGTTCCCTGCCTGTATATCCGTGTATTCACTGTTGTTTGACAACACCAACAGCTTTCTAAGGAAAGTTCTTGTGACTCTCAGCTGAGTGTTTTTTGCTGGTCACAAAAAAAACTCAAAGTGCCAGGGAGTTAATTTCCCTGGAGCAGCCCTCAGTCGATGATGGGCAGGAGTTGGTTGACCCCAGCAGGACACATCTGAGGCAGGTGTGTTGCAGTGTTGTCCAATTGAAATAAAATGGGAGCCTCAAATGGGAGCCTCATGTTTAATTTCAGATTCTCTAGTAATCACGTGGAAAAAGTAAAGAGAAACAAGTGAAATTAATTTAATTATATTTTATGTAATATATCCAAAATATTACCATTTCAACATATAATCCATATAAAAATTATATTAGCCTGATTTTTACATTCTCTTTTTGACATACTAAGTTTTTGAAATGTGTGTGTATTTTATATCCAACTCTCAATTCAGACTAGATACATTTCACGTATTTTTGGTAATGTGTGGTATTGGACAACGAGATTTTATACCATCACCCAGAGGTCCCCAGTGGAACTTGCTCACACCCAGTTTTGGTTGTGCCTTCCCTCTCCTGTCTCACTTCCCTACTCCTCTCTGTCATTTTCTGGGATAATTTCTTAAATTAAGTATTTGTACTCAAACCCTTGTCTCAGTGTCGTCTGAGAAAATCCAACAACCTAAGACAAGGACTCTGTTTGCCTTTTGTAAAACATGAAGCCCAAGGTGAAATTTCAATTAAAATATCCATTCCTATACTCATGAGAGATGCCTTATTATTTTTTTTAAAATGTTGAAAAAAGACTTTAAGTGGTCACCCCTATCATGGATTAAATTCCATGAATTTAATGTTAATTTCTGCTATTCTCCTTTATCCTGCTCACATGAAGTATCCTTGGAATATCCTTCAGCCATGGGGAATACTGCCCTTTCAGTCGGCCAGCTTAAGGACCTTACCTTGCTAAGGATCATTTGCCTAAGTGCCATAAGTACACATTTCTAGGCAGGGGGAGTTGACTTCTTAATGAGATACAGCTAGCTATCCAAACCACTAAGTGATTTTAAAGAAATCATTATTAATGCTAATGCAGAGCCCATAAGGTTAGAGTCAGCATATGAGGTTCGACGGGAGGGAGGGGGCTTTAATTGGATCTTCATTTCTGATTTTAGTCTTGTCAGGTTTTCTGGGGGTCTTATGTCCAGCAGCTGGATGCAGCTATTAAAGTCACACTCGATGGCCCCAGGATACTAAGTCACTTAGGTTAGAATGGGCTTGGGAAACTGCTCTCCATTTCCTAATACCAGAGTGCTGAAATCATGGGGGATTGCTGCATGGAATGGTTCCATCATGTGTCTTGCCAGACATTGGTGAACATGCTGGCTTCAGTTCAGATCTCATACTCAGGCATGCTGGTCTCTAAGACAGGTCTCTAACCAGGCCATTAAGTGCTGCCTTTCCCCTGTACCACCTCTTCTCTTCATACAACTAGAAATGCTGGAGGGACTTTTAAGAATGCAGCTTGACATTAGTGAAGAGCTACTTGGGAGAAATAACTGGCAAAAAAAAAAAAAAAAATGCTAGTGACTGGTAGTGAATAACAATCTGAATACCAAAAACCAGTGAGATACTGGCAAACGGACTCTTTGCATGGAGGAAACCCCAATTTGGGATGTTTACAATTTCATTAGTGTAAATACACCCACCAGCATGGTGTTCAAGCTACCAAACATGAGGTCAATGAATGTGGGAATTGAGGAGAGATAGGTATAGTCAGCTGGCTTACGTCAGCCCCAGCATACATCTCCTGAGCCAGATTTTAACTGAACACATACCTTGTGCCAATCACTCAATATACATGAACTCATTTAAAATATGCAACTCTAGGAGCCATGGATTGTTATTACACAAGACTTAAGAGAAATTAGTTCCCTGGCTTAAATAGCAGAGCTATTAGTTTGTCTGACCCCAAAGCTCATACCCTTATACTCCTGTCCCTAGACTCTAAGTATAGGCAGGAGCATCTCAGGTGGTGTGAGACAAGGCCATCCTCAAAGTGAGGCTCTGCCTCCATGGAGAATGATTGGCTGAAATGCTTAGGATTCTCTTTAAGGCCTTTATCAGTTTCTTTAATCGTAGCTTAGAAAAGGTTTCCCCATGTCCTTCCATTCCCAGAACCATGCATTGTTGAAATGGGCCTGAACAAGAGATAGAAAATCAACAGCTACCTAGGCAATTCAGCTACATAAGAGAGAAGAGCACAGTTGAGTTCTTCAAGTGGCAAAGCTATGCTCATGGCAAAGCTCCAGGTCTCCATTTTCTGCCAGAAAGAGAGGCAACATAGACAATATGATACGCTGTTAAGGAGAAGAATGGGGTAGTTTGGAGGAATGTTCCTTCATCTTCCCTAGATCAAGAGGCAGAGTTGTTTCTGATGAACCACAAGTATAAACCTGGGCACAAAGGCCATGTGTATCAATGACTTTCATTCAAGTGCCCCCATGGGTTTTAAGAAATGATACTAATGTTGTAGATGACTTCATAATTAACATGTATCCATGCCCACCCACTACCCAAGGAGGGCCCTGTCACTTTTTGAAAAAATGAAGCACTAGTCTTTTGGGGTACTTATCTCAAAATGTAGACAGAGACAAATAGATGTCTTTCAGAGATGTCTCACCAATTCTCCAAAAATTCCAATTCAGGTTGGGAAATCAGGTTAACTACCAAAAACTCACTTTCAGAAAATGTTGTTTTGGGTTTGACTCCCCAGCATTGGAAACCCTCTTCTTAGTCCCTGTTGCAGATGATGCATCAGAGGCATCTTCCAGAGAGTCTTAGAGTCTTTCTTTTTCCAGAGAGATTGCAAGTATTGCTCTGCCCATTTTATGACTCCTTCTGAGCACAGCATCTGTGCTCAGTGAGCTGTTCCAAGCATCTCATTTCTGTTTTTGCTGAACCCATTCCGAATGGTCAATATTCATCTCACACCTGGTGACAGAAGTTTGAGGGAGTTGCTAATGTGATCATTGGCAGAATTTTTCACCCTGGCCATGGTAATGATCTTTGATGTGACTTACTTGCAACCACAGAAAGCCTAACTTAGTGCCCAAAAACCTCTGTAGTCCATAATGCCAAAGTTTTTAATAGCACATCTATCAAATGCAATTTTTTGTTCTGTTCATTTTTTAATAAATAGGAAAAGAAAAATGAGTCGCCATAGCTCTGCAGTGTAATTTTAGAATCCTGGCATAAGGCGACAGCTGCTAAGAGAGTAAGAATTAGGCATGGGCCCCATTATAACTTGGCCTTAAAGAAAGGCCTGGCTAAGGGAGGAATAAAACCAAATTGGAAATGAAATTCTCAAGACACTACTAGGTACCAGGGACACAAGAGAGATTAGGAAAGACAAATGTCCTTTTCTCAAGAAACTTAACATTCTTAGGAGGTGAGATGGAGAAGGGAGACCTACAATAAAAAAAAAAGAAGGGGACAAGATAATTTCAGATATATCAAGTGATGTATTTGAGAGACATTTCCCTTGCAGGTACCCTTCCTATTAGGAATTCATAGAGGGCCTTTCTTGGGAGCTGAATTTGGTTTGAGATTAAAAGCTGAGAAGGAGATGGACATAGGAATGTATGTTTTTGGAGGAGAAAGGGAGAAGAACAGCAGATGTGATGATTCTAAGACAGAAATCAGACTTGTAATGACCTAAGAACACACAAAGGCAGCCAATAAAGCTGAAGCCAAAGCACAAATAGGAGATGAGGCCAGAGTAGCAGGTAGAGCCCAAGTGGCATGTTGTCCAGGAATTGGATTTGGATCTTATTCTAAGACCAATTGTATTTAAACAGGTGAGCAACAGGATCAGGTTTATATTTAAAAGATAACTCTGGCTGCTACATGGAGAATAGTTTCAGAGAGGTTAGAAAGCCAGAACTCTACTGTAGGAACTCAGGTGAGAGATGCTGTTGGTTTAGATTAGGGTGATGGTTGCAAAGGATGGACATAGTGGATGAATATGGGATGTTTTGGAACAGAGCTGATAGAACTTAACAGTTACCTTACTGGAAATGTAACTAAAAGGAAATATTAAGGACAATATCCCAGTTTGGGGGTTTGAATTCCTGGATAGATGGTGAGATGTGAAATACTGTGGAAAGAACAGGTTTGCAGACATCAAGAGTATTGTTCCAGCTGTGCTGTTTGAAATGCCTAATGGGATTATTTTACATAAATTTGAAATGCTTGGTGAGAGCCCAGTGAAGAGAAATCATTAGGGCTGGGGGGAGGGAGGCACCATGAAATCCCAGCCATGAAAGGACAATGGGGGAGGTGGTAGTTAAAGGACCCAGGAGACAGAGAGGGTCATGTGGAAAAAGCCAACTAATTGGAGCTGTGACCTGAGATAGAGGGGTACAATAAGCCCTCGAAGGCTACTGGTAGCCTAGGAAGAAAGCCAGAAATTTCATGGGCATGTAGAGATCAGTCTCCCAGTGGAGCTGGGTGGAAGGTAGGGTAAAGGGTGGAGACTGGATCTGGAGGTGCAAGGAGAAGACATCCAGTCCAAATACCAAACAAGGTGCCACACAAGCAGCAGTTGAAGATATAAGCTCTGAGCTTAGTAGAGAGACCAGGACTGGAAATACAAATTAGTGCCTAGCTAAGTATCTATATCTGAAGGGGATGAATTTAGAGATACTTTTCCTAAAACTGTCTTCAGAATTTTTTTTCAGTCTTCAGAATTTAAATTATCAGCCTCCTTGGATAGACTTGGCCTGGGGGTATTGGGAAGCATTGAGAAATACGGGAAACAAGTTACTTTAATTGGGTCATCTAGAAGTTGTTTAGAATTTGGATGACTAAAGAAATCTGTTAAATAGAAGGAGGATAATTTCAAGCTCCACCCCACCTCTCCAAATGAGATGACACTACAGCTCATCTAGCCCTACTTTGAGGATTTAATAGAACAAAAGTGCATTTTGGCAACTGCCAGTTAATCTGTGAAGTTTTAAATCAAACTCCTATGAAGAAAAAAAAAATAATGATTTGGGGGTGCCTTATGGAGAATTTCTTTTAATTAAAATAAAGCATTTAAGATTTCACATATGTGTACATCATTAATTATGATCACAAGAAGATGTTTAAGCTGAAGCTTTAATGTCAATCTATGCATTCTGGAGAGTCACAAGACTCTTGCCAAAATTCAGCTCAGCCAAAATGACAAGTGATCTGTGATCAAGCTTCACTGTATATGTGGATTTACTGAGGAAAGAAAAAAAGAACTTTAAACTTCAAAATAATTTTAAATATTTCTTATCTAACTAAGAGTGTTTTAAATCTGTATTCTTCCAGAGGGGTTAGAGCCAAAAGGCCTATCTCCACCCCATAAGAAGAGCAAAGCAAAGAAGCCAGAATGTTCCAAAGACTCCAGTGAAGGTGAGTCCTGTTCCTCCTGTCTTTAAAAAATTATTCCATGAAAGGAAACTTCTGGTTAACTTTTAAATTAGATGTGTGCTCTCATGTTCAGATATTTCTAAGGGTTCAAAAATCACAGGAAAATTGTCTATCCTTTCCTAATATGCTTATTCCTCTCTGAATGTGACGACAAAATATCAGATTTAGGTTTAATTTTTAAAGGTAAAAACCAAGTTTGAAAAAAATTTTTTTTTTCTTATGATGTATTTTCTGCTCCTGCAAAGCACTTACAAGTTCTGGGCTCCATCATTGCCTAAGGGTGAAGGTGGAGACCCGGGTGTGATGAGGGTAGCTAATGCCTTATCGGATCCTTGGCTTTGTTCACAAACACATCCTGAGTCCAGGGTCTACCTGAGCAATGGGTGCTGGAAATGCTTCTGGTCTTTCATGTTCTCTTCTACTTTCTAGAAGCCAGTGTATCTTTACATTAAATGGACAGGTTCCACTGGGCTCAGAAGAAAATGTAAATCGGGTATTTTTTTTTTTTAAGGGAGCCCGTAACTTCTGGAGAATATATGAACTTCTTTTTTTTTAAGATTTTATTTATTTATTCATGAGAGACACACACACACACACAGAGAGAGAGAGAGAGAGAGAGGCAGAGACACAGGCAGAGGGAGAAGCAGGCCACATGCAGGGAGCCCAACGTGGGACTCCATCCTGGGTCTCCAGGATCACGTCCTGGGCTGAAGGCGGCGCTAAACCCCGGAGCCACTGGGGCTGCCCGAATGTATGAACTTCCTAAAGGAAAACATATTTATGCTTTCTAGTTTCTTGCATTGGATCCTCACTTCATCCACTGTGAAATGGAGAGCATGATAATACTGACCATGTCAGCTGGGGTCTTTGGGAAAGAAGATGCCAGGATGAAATAGAAGTGCAGGAAATGTGTGGGGTGGGGAAGCCTTGAAGACTGAAGGGAGGAGAAGCAGGGGGAGGTGAAGGAGACAAGGAAGAAAAATTAGTAGGAAGAGCCCCGTGTGCAGTACAGTCTGAGAAAGTCTGGGGAGGCCCAGAGCAGACTGGCCATCACAGTGGGCCTGCACTGGGCAGGAATGGCCCTGCTTCAAGATCCACTTCCTCCAGCTCACTTGCTGGCTGCAAACAGCTTGGGGGGAAAAGTGGCCTCGGTGTGAACATGATACTGCAGTGGTTCCCCCAAAGTGTGGACACTGTGGCCAGTGGACACTGTCAGCCAACTTCATTCCCAGCAGCACATTCTCCCTTGAAAGGAGATCCTGACCATCTCTCATCCATGACAGCACAGCATCTGCATGAGTGTCAAAGTTCCGACTGATAAGTAATGACCTGCCTGCACCCTAGCCTGGGTTCAGAACCAACTGAGAAGGCAAAGCTGTAAGAAAGTTTGAAACCAAAAACATTAGCTTTGTTACTAGTGAGGTTAGATTAGAACATCCAGTGGCCCTGCCCCCAGGTGGGCTTCCTAATGCTGGACTTCACTCCTGAATATGACAGATGTAACCTCTGGCCCCTCAGGAGCAAGTATCATTGTCCTTGGTGTTATGGGTACCTGGATGGAGGCTACCCTGGTGAGCTTATTGTATGAAAAAGACCAGACCAGGACATGCCCTCTCTGTACAGGTGGATCTGAGAGAGACTCGAGATGGGACTATTTCTTTCACCAGGCTTGGATAAATGAGGGGATGAGGAGAAAGCCACAGCAGTAAACGCTCTCTGCCCTTTGGTTGAGGAGTGACACATAAACATTTCCAACAAACAGTAAACAATAGAAATGATTTGCATAAAATGCCTAGCACAGGTCCGGCACTCATAATGGCTATTAGAATTGCCACCATAATCAGCACCATGAGAGGGTGCACATTGCCTTGATTCCCTTAAATGTGCTTAAGAGCTTAGAATCATTCACAGAGAACACTTTGAACCATGGAGAAGGCCGGCAGCATTAACTGGCCTTTGGCCCTAAGAGAGTAGATGGGATTTTCACCTTCTACTCTAATGAAGTCATATCTTGGACAGTCTCTTCAGGCCATGATTGGGAAACGGGTTAAGGGCAAAACAATAATTGCCTTTTCCTTGGAGACACCCTACCTCACCCAGTGGTTCCCATCAAATGTCTAACTCACATCAAGGGTTGCTTTCCAGAGCCTGCACCTGTGGTCATTTTGAGTGTCACATGGTGAGGGATGAACTACAGCAGTTCTGCTCCATAAAGGAATAAAGGTATTCCTCCCAGTTATTCTTTCAGATGACTACAAACTTCTTTTGCCTCCTAAATAATTTGCTTTGTTTGGGAAGATCATTCCATAATCCCAAGATGAATAGATAATATGGCTTTACCTTACCCAAATATGTGGCCTCAGAATATGCTCTGAGGCACCAAAGTGCCATCACTGTGGATTAGTTACCAAGGACATTCTGTCTGTGGCATCTTGGTGAAACCTAAATGTTAGCCACTCTATAGAGACACGGGAATTGTGTGTTTGTTCCTAAAATGACTTTTGGGACAAGAAAGGAAAAATGGCTGGGAAAATGGTAGGAAAGGGAGTATAATTTGACATGCTAGTGGTAGATGACTCTAGGATAGGCACTCATTATTCATCGATGTTTCTATTTTGACAAAACAAACTATGTCCCGGATTCATGTTTCATATGTTTCACCTCCTCTCCTGATTCAAAGAGTTACAATCTTGGACTGGTAAAGAGTGACAATTCTTTCCCACTATTCAAACGGAATATTATATCCCTGGGTGGAGGGGTAATACACATCATGCTCCTTCTCTGTGGTAGGCTTCCCATTTCTAGAGTTATCAGTCCTTTTCCAACGTGGTCATTATATATATATATATCACACATATATGATGCATATATATATAATGAGAAAGTCTGATATACTTACAGATAGAAGTATCTGATACAAGTATCTGATATATTTATATATAGTAAAAGAAGCTTCTGGTATTTTTATTTATAGATCACTTGGCTTAATTCCCCATCACTTGGCCTCATCTTACTTCTCCTTATCTTTGGGTTCCCAGGCCTGATCCTAACCCTTATGGGTGCTTCTGCTTACTTCAGTTTACCTTACAATATCCATTCTCAGACAGGATAATAGAGAGTTGAGTTGGAACACAAACTCACCTAGATTTTTCTGGCATATATAACCATAATAACTGTATTTTGATCCAGAAGAATTTTACGAACATATGGAAAGTTATCTCATTCTACAGATCTGTTTTAAAGTAGACTGCAAATGGTTTTTTAATGCGCCCAAGGTCTATGCAGCTTGTTAATGTCAGAATCTCTTCTTTTTTTCCCTAGAAACAACGTAATTTCGCTAATCCTTTCCCCTTTCTCTCTTCTGGAAACTAGATCTCGTTTTATTGAAGGAGGCAATATTGCCATCATTGGAGACTTGATCGAAAGCTGTAGTACTTTAGTAAATGTTTTACAAAGTACTAAACAACAAAATAAACAACCCCCACATGTACTTATTAGCATTTTTTGCATGGTGGACTTTTGGATATAGAGGATTTTTTTTTGTTGTTTCGATTTAACTCTTATGGACCAGAGTATACTTTGACTTGACCCACTGCAGCACCATGCCAATAATGAAATGATTAGTAATTGCAGATTGGCTGGCATCTGATATAAATGATAAGCTATCCATGAGCTGGCAAATTATAGGCATAATTGTTGGAAAAGCACCTGGTGAATGGCAGTTCCAGCATTCTCAGGACCTCGGACCAATTTTTTTCTTACAAAAAAATTCATTGAAAGAATATTATAGAAAACTTAGCACCATTAAGAAAACATGTTCCTCGCACTCTTTCCTCCATCTTTCACCAAGAAATCCTTTAGAAGTTCCTTTAGTGAAACTCTTTCAGGTTTTGTGTGAAATCATGATTATTTTGCTAGTTTTTTAAAGCAGTTTTTCTGGGTAAAAATTTTGAGTTGATGGTTATTTTCTTGCAGCATTTAAAGTTTTTCTCCCCATCTTACCAGTTCTGCAGTGGTTAGGAAGTAATAGCCCAGTCTAATTGTTTCTTTTTAGATTGTCTGTCTTTTCTTTCTGGCTCCACCAACAATCTGGTCCTTATCTTTTTTTATCCCTCAGTTCCAGTATGATAACCTCAATGTGGGTTTCTCTTTATCCTTTTTCGGATTTGCTGTACTTCTTGGATATGGGAGTGGACATTTTTTTAGTAAAGTTCTGAAAATTTTTCTACTGTTGCCTCACCAGATACTACATCTCCACTACATTCTATTCCTACTTTCTCTCTCTTTCATGACTCCTAAACTACATTGCTCATTGTTTTTTTTTTTTCTTTCTTTCTTTTTCCCCCACTATGTCTCTATCTCTCTTTTATGGTTTCTGGTTACTTTTTTTAAGCCTATCACTCAGTTTGCTAATTTTATTTAACTTTATTTAATCTGATTTCCATTGTTAGCATCTTCAATTTTATATTATTTGGTTCTGCTTCAAATATAGCTGGTCATTCTTTATTTAATAACCACATAAAATATTGAAAAAAAATAATCTGTATCTGTAATTTCAGTATCTCCAGTCTGTTTGTGTAAGTCAAATTCTGTGGTTTATTGCTCTTGCAGATTCATGATTATGGTTATTTCCTCGTATATTTTGTCTTTTTTACTGCCATGTTCTTTATTTTTATTTGTAGGGACTTTTTGAAGTTGGATTAATAGTTTATTTATTCACACTTTGTTTCTGAGATACCTGATGATACTGTTCATTTATGGATACCTTTAACTACATATTCGGCTTAGAGTTTTTTGTTTTGTTTTATTTGCTATTTGTCCTTAAGCCCATGTTAGTAAATATATAAGATTAGGAAATCTCAACAGAGACTTTTCTCCTCCTCTCCAACGAATGCTGAGACAGGAGAATTTCCTTCTATACCCAGGACAAAAGTACCAGGTCCTGTACCTCACATGTGTGGCTCATTCAAACCCAAGCTCCAGCTACCAGTTATCAAAGAGTATTCCTGTCTGCATCACCAACATCACCTGGAAACTTGTTAGAACTACAATTTCTAGAGGCCTCATCTCAGGCCTTCTGAATCAGAAATGCTGAGCTAGGGCTCAGTAATCCGTGTTTTTAAAAGCTCTCCAGATATTCACATGCATGCTCAAGTTTGAGAACCACGATTCTAGAGTCTAGACCATCTGGGTATTGGCAAATGCCTCAATCAAACAATAATTTCAGTGCTTGTTTACCAATCTTGATTAAATCTCCTTCATCATTTCTGGTTTATAAGGAGTTCCTTTACAAAAGCACCAGTTCAGCCATGTATTCAAGAATTAGAGAGATAGGTAGCACTACGTAGGTAGATAGACAGACAGACAGACAGATAGGACAAATGATTGGTAGATAGTAAATACCTACAAATATATATATGAAAATAGATACATACAGGGGCACCTGGGTGGCTCAGTTGGGTAAGCATATGCCTTCAGCTCAGGTCATAATCTCAGGGTCCTAGGATTTGGCCCAGCCTCAGGCTCTCTACCCAGCAGGGAGTCTGCTTGTCCCTCTCTCTCTGCCCCTCCCCTCACTGTGCTTGCTCTCTTTCTCTGTCAAATAAATAGAATCTTAAAATATATATATATATATATATATATATATATATATATATTCATACATACATACCTATATATATGTATGTATATACATACCTACATATATAATACAAAGTTTGGAAAGATATATATCAAATTGATCTCAGGAATTATCTTAGAGGAATGGAGAAGAAGCAGAGGCAGATTTGGGAGAGTTCGATGTTCAGCTTTCTAAATTTGTACGTAATTGAAAAAATATATATGGCAAGAATTGTTTTATATTTGTAAAACAAAAATACATTTTATTTTCATTTAAAAACTAGAGACGTTATGCTTCTAAGATTCACTAACAAATATAGACAGTAATTTTCTCCAAACATTCGTCTTCAAAGCCCTCAGTGGCTTTAGGTAATGAATGCTATTTTTTCCACCATATTTTTTACAGAAGCACTAGCACTTTGGCTCTCACTCTACAATTGCCTCTACATAGAATATTCAACAAGCCTACATGGGATGCACATTCTTCAGGAACCTGTGCCCTTGCAGTGCTAAATCATGCAGCCCTATCCTGCACTTTAAAAATTAATGATTTCTTTTGTCAGATGAAATTACATTTGGAAACTAGAAAGCACTATACAAGTTTGAAGGACTTAATGTTGCTATTAGAGGTATTATTATTATTGTCTTGACTAAAATAAATTTTTCCAAACACATGAACCATTGGCAGAATGCGCTCTGTATTTCCTAAGAGGCAGAATTTTCTCTCTGCCCTATTATTTTTCCTGTATATTAACATATCATGTGACATTCTGCTTTGTGAGTGGCTGGACAGAAGGGACATACTATCTTTTAGAATGCCATGCGGTAGTTCATGCATTATATTCATAAGCATGATCTTTAATTTAATTTTTTGATAAGTGCAGTGAGGTTAAAATCAGGCAGTCATAATTTTGACTTAGCCATCACTCAAATGAGCTTAGTGATTGAACAGCTTAAAAAAAAAAAAAAGAAAAGAAGAAAAGAAGCAGAAATGAGCAGAAGTGGCTTTCTCATGAAGAAAAGCTTTGTTTTATCCTCCAGGCCTTAAAATACCAGGAATTTAAGCAAAATGTAAAATTTCCATGGTGGAAATCAGAATATAATAAAAGTTCATGTTACCATCCTGCTTTAATTATACTCTTTATGTTCTGTATGATTCAGGGCCATTTGGAGCTATCCCCCTGCTGCAGATTAGAAGGACCCACTAGTCACGCTCTCCACATTTACCCATGAAACAGAGCTGTGGTTCTAACCACAGAGTCCTGTTTCAGTTAGTATTAGGGTTTTAAATGGGGCTCACAGAATACATTGAGGCATTTTCCATAGTGAGAAGGACGAACCTACCTGGTCAGAGTAACCAAAGGTCCTGTGTGACCCAGAATGATCCCTGTGTATGCCCGTTGTCACTGACATATGATAGGCAATATTCCCTGTCACTCTTGGGGGAGTCTTGGCTTGGGCAACAACATATATGGACCCTCCTACTCGTGGAGAAAAAACAGTTTAGCATAAGTGTGGACAGAGCTCTTGACTGTACAAGTTCCTCCTTACCTTGGCAGTTTTTCTAACCTAAAAGTCAGATTCCTCATTATTAAATGAAGGGGGAAAAAACCTACCCTGTGGGAGTGTGGGAGATTTAAACAAGATTATGGTGGAAACTGCCTGGCACAATCTCTGGACAGATGAGCCAGTCAGTCTAAGCATATTGAATGGAAACAGGAAGAGCTCCCTCCCATCAAAAACTCACCCACCTTGTTTAGTAATGTTTGAAATTTCTTCCAATATGAACAAAAGACTTGCAAATAGAGAAAAGACTTAAAATGCATTGACTGAATCTCCTCTCACTAGGTGTTTTTCCTCTTCTCTCTCCCTTAGTCTCACTAGCTTTCCACTCTCCTGACCAACCACATTAATTCCTGTCCTAAATGACTTTCACTCAATCTACCTTCTCCCTCCTGATCTCAATTCTTTTTTTTAAGATTTTATTTTTAAGTAATCTGTACACCCAACATGGGGTTCAAACTCATAATCCCGAGATCAAGAGTTGCATGTTCCACCCACTGAGCCAGCCAGGCACTTCTCAATTCTTTTTATCTTCAAGTCAAGCTTCCTGAGAAACTGATCTATCCTATATTTACACAACTTCCTCCCTCAAACATTCCTTAGCCTCTCCTTCCTGCCTCTGAAACGTCATGGTGGGTACCAGGTTCGATCAAGGGCATGAAGGAAGAGGTGGTCTCTGGTTCAAACTGCCAGTGGTCTTGTTCTCCTGGATGAGTATCTCTCAAACTGTGGTCAATGGAGCCCCATGGGTGGGCCCTAAAGCCCATTCAGAGGATCTGCAAGGCCAAAACGAATTTCACATGGAGCTATATTCTCAGAAGTCTCCATTCACATGAAATACAATGGAGCTGTGCAAAGTAGTGGTGTCACAGAGACACCCCAGAGCATTCTTCCTCCAACCACATCAACATAGCTCCCCACCACCCAGGTGCCACTTCTCTAAGCAGTAATTCCACATATTTTTGTTAGATACCCACTATTTGACAGTACAGGCACTGTTCTAGGCATTGACAATGCACACACATGCGCACGCACAGACACACACACACACACACACACACACCCTTTTGCAGGGCCTATATTCGAGGGTATGTGGGGGGTGATAGTTGATGAGTTTTTTAATTATTTTTTTTTACCTTTTAAAGACTTTATTTATTCATGAGAAACACAGAGAGAGAGAGGCAGAGACACAGGCAGAGGGAAAAGCAGGCTCCATGCAGGGAGCCTGATAGGGGACTTGATCTCCAGGATCATGCCCTGGGCTGAAGGTGGCGCTAAATCTCTGAGCCACCTGGGCTGCCCTAGTTGATGGTTTTAAAAATATTTTAATTCTTACTTATTTTATTAAATTTTTATTCAATATTTTTAAGTCCATCAACTACCACCCCCCACATACCCTATAGTAAGCCAAATGGTGACATATGCGGTATTGTTTATCTTTTGCTGCCTGAAATTTTATCTCATACGTAGCACTTTAAACAACAACAGCATTTGTTATATTGGACTTTCTGTGGGTCAGAAATTGAGAGTGGCTTACCTTGATGGTTCTGGGTCAGAATATCCCATGACAGTGTATGACATTCTAGGTCATAAAAGTCTAGGTCATAAAAAAGTATGACTTTTGCCTGGATGTCTCTTGGATTACTCACTCTGGGGTAAGGTAGCCATGTCCTGAGGATGGACACCCCACCAGACTGTGAGAAGGTCTACATGGCAAGAAACTAAGGCATGCTGCCAACAGCAAGCACCAATCTACAACTCATTTGAATGAGGCATCCTGGTTAGAATCAGATTTCCTAGCCCCAGGCAAGTCCTCAGAGGTCCGCAGACCTGGCTGACTGATTTAGACAACTACTGCATGAGAAACTCCAAGCCAAGTATCATGCAGAAAAAAAACAGCCAAAGAAGAGGAGATAGGGAATGCCTCTGTTTGTATAACTTGGTGGCAGGGCAGAGTCTTAGAAGAGAGATGGTTTAAGATTTCAAATATGCTGGACCTCAATGATTCTGAAGTTGATATTTGAGAAGAAACCTGAAGAACATAAAAGAATAAGCTGAGCAGCTTAGTGGAAAGAGAGCATTCCAGTAGAGGAAATAGCAAGCCCCAAAGCCCTAACGAGAGGTCTGACTTATTACTCTCAGAAAAGCAAGGCCAATGTGAATCACTGGAGAGGTCACTGAAGGCTGATCTCCTCGAGAGGTGGGTCTCACACTTGAGCACGCATCACCTCAGGGCTTATTAAACTGTATTAAAGCCAGTCTCTGATTCAGACCATCCAGGGTCCCCAAGAATTTGTAGTCCTAATAATTCCACGGATGATGCTGGCGTCCTGGGCTGAAGATCCCACTTTGACAATCGGTGCTGAGGGCCCAGTGGGCCACTGTAAGAATTTAAGCTTTGTCTCTGAGTGAAGTGAGAATGGAACATTTTAAGCAGAGAAGGGACATAATCCTCTGGTTGTTGTGATGAGAATGACAGGGGGAGGGGGTGGTACTAAGGTCAGAAACAGGGACATATTCTATTGGGGCACGAGAGATACTGGTGGCTTGTCCCAAGTGACAGTGGATGGAAAGTGGGAGAATTCATCTGATTCTGGGCATCCCTTAAAGGTAAAGCCAACAGAGTTCACTGGCATTAGATGTGGCATCTGAAAGAAAGAGGGAGGAGTCAAGGACGAGTTTTTTTTTTTTTTTATGTTCTCCACAACTACAGAATCTAGAATAGAAGTTGTACCCTGCTTCCACTTAATTCAAACTTTCCAAGAAAAAAAAATTCTTATTCCTACCCTCCAGGTATTTCTTGCTCCCTGTATCCAAGGCAGGCCATTATTAGCCCATCCTGGGGCGAATTTTCCAGTCAAGCAAAAGGAAAATATTCAGGCATGAAGAAATGCTCATCAATAACAAAAAAAGAGAGACAACATAAGTGTGTTAACAAAGAAGACAACTCACAGGAGATTATTTTCAATGCTTTAGATACTAGGGATTCCAATATGTTCTCTCCCAACAAGAGGTGTTTTATTATTGTTGTTATTTTATTTACTTTCGGCCAGTAATTTTCCAGTTAATGGATGATGGTTGTCATTTATGATGAAAGCAAGAAAGAAAGTAAAGAAGAAAAGAAAGTAGGATGGGAGGCAGAGAAGAAAGGGGAATTATGGCTGTAAGCTTGGGGAAAGAGCCCTGCATGAGGAACCACTATACCTGAATTCTATTTTCAACCCTTAGGCACAGGATCAAACCCTTCATCTAATATCCCTAACGTCCCCTCTAAATATCCAATTTCGTAATTCTACATAACTATCAGATTCATGAAAATTGATTCTTTATGAGTTCACTCCTTCATGCCCGGTAAATATTTTCATCCTTAATCTAAAAGCTTTGAATCATGGGTTTTAATAACCAGATAGGCCTCTGAGAACATCTCATTTCACAGATGGAGAAACCTTCTTTTAAAAGTCTTCTAGAATTGTCTAGAGGACTCGCATGAAAGGTGATCCTAAATGAGCTGCTAAAAACCAAAGGGAAAGAGCAGTTTATCAGGCCATCTACAGTGGTTCTTTTAATAATATATTTTTAAGTTTCTTTAAGTCTTATAGGTGTGTGTGAGTAATTCAGACTATTATGTTTCACTTATATGCCTATTTTGATTTCCAGAAATGAGGAGAAAGAATGCATTTGTTTTGTTGAAGACTTGGTCCTTGGGATTATAGAGCTAAAACATTAGAGTGATTTTTTTTTTTTTCAGTGCTGGCACCATGCCAAGAGGACATTTGATGGCTTATAATATTAGACACTAATTTTTCAACAGAGAAAGATTTGATTTGGTTTTGTCTTTATGGAGAAGTATTGCTATTTGAGCAGTGTTGGGTTTTCACATTAGGATTTTGCCATTATATTTCAAAATTTCAATTTTCTACTGTAACAAAGTTGTGCTTTCCTGCAATACCAGAGAGAGCCTTAAAACCATCCACCTATGCTGGAATTACCTGGATGTGCAGCACGCTCTCCTAATATCTTGCTCAAGCAGACCTCTTCCCTCCCAACTCTTGCCACGGCAGAGCCATCAGAGGCAGTCTGATGAAATGACTCCATCTCCAGGGAGTGCCCTGCTCGAGGAATGATACACAGAAAAAGAGGATACTCTATTCTCCTTGGACAAAAAAGCTAGCAGATCACTTGAATCATTTCTCAATTCTCTATCCTGAGAATTCCCCATTGATCTCTAATAATCTGTGTTGCTGGCAAGAAGAAAGTAGATACAGATTTGGGAGGAAAGGGGTGGAGGGATGGGGTGAAAGGCTCTAGAATGTGGGGTGAGATGGAGGCGGTTTTGCTGATGTCTGCTACTCTCAGGGGATCTTCTTATTCCTTCAGTCTAAGTTGCCACTTATGGTGAATGCTAAAAATGTGGATTCTTGCCCTCAGTCCCAGGCTTCTACCAAATCAGAAAGCTGCATTTTAACACGACACAGCGCATCTTTGGAGCACCATTTTTTTTTTATACTTGGTTTTTATTTTAGACAATCTCAAACTGAGAGCAAATTTGCAAATACACTAAAAAGAACCATTTTCTTCCTGAACCACTCAGGAGCAAGTTACATATCTGATGTCCCTTACCCCCAAATATTTTACTGTACATTTTCTATACACATAGCAAGCCTTCCTATGTGAGAAGAATAAAAAGATCAAAATCAAAACATGGACATTGATACATTGCTACCTTTAATTTTCAGACCTATTTAAGTTTTGCCAATCTCCCCAATGATGTCTTTTGTAATTAAATGTCCAGTTCAAAATCTCATGTCTGATTTTGTTGCCCCATCTCTACTCTTCTGCCTCCAGTTTGGAGGCATTCCTAAGTCTCCATTTGACCTTACTGACCCTAACACTTTTGAAGACTGCAGGCCGGTTACATTGTACATGTTCCCAGTTTGAGTTTGTCTGGTGATTTTTCATGATTGGTGGATAAGTTATGCACCTTTGCAGAACTATCATGGAGGTGATAGTGTGCTCTTCTCATGGCATACTATAAGGCATCCATGATTTCATGATTTCAGTTTGGCCCATTACTGATAATGTTCACTTCACCTGATTAAAGTAGTATCCATAAGGTTTCTCAACTGTATAGCTACTTAGTTAATAGCTCTATAGTTAATGCATATCTTATGGGGAGATATGTTGAAAGTATGTAAAATATCCCATTCTTCATCAGTCTTTCATTGTATTCATTTATTTTTTATATTACAGTGGACTCATGATATTCTATTCTATTCAATGGATTATAATTGGTTACTATCAAAGGCCCCTTTAAGGTGGCTTCAGTGATCTTTTGACATGTTCCCATCATTCTCTGAGCACTTTCTTACTTTTTGGTCAACCAGATGCTCAACTTCATTGTATACTTTCCCTGTCCCAGTCATGACATCAGCCATTTCTTCAAGGAGCTTTGGCTCCTTTCAGTGCAGAATAGTATTTAGAAGCCAGATCTGGGTGCTAAGTGTGTGGATCACAATTTGAGAGACATTATCTAAAACAGAATGATGAGATTATCTTGATGGTTAAGTGTGAGGAACCAGCTGACGGGATCAAGCCTTCTCCATGACTTCCTCCAATTACCAAAATGGTGTTCCTATGCACCTTACATTATAGCCGTGCCCAAGATAATATTGCTCATTTTTTTGGTTAAACCTTCTAGACTACAGCCCAGCATGGTTACAGATAGTGGGCTAATTAGCTGGTAACTAGTATTTCAAAAAGCAAGAGATTACTGATGATCATGATACAACAAAAAGACCGTTATTTCAGGTTGTTAATCAACTGCCTAAACCAGTGTTAATCCAGCTTCCTCAGCAGCCCTGGCTGCACATTAGAATTTTCTGGGGAACTTTTAAAAATCCTATTCCTGTGTCCCTAGACCACTTAAGTCCAATCTCTAGCAGAGGAAGCCAGGTAACAGAATTTTTTTGTTTCAGGCAACAGTATTTTTTAAGTACCTTGGGTGAACCTCATGTGCAGTGAAGGTTGGGCATCCCATTTCCTGAGAATCTGGTCCAGGATCACAGATGCTTTCAATGCCAAAAGTAATTGGCCCGCCTGTATTGATCAGTCACTGAGACAGCACTATTAGCATTTCTAGACATCTAAGTGGCTCTTTAGCTACATTTATGGTGCATTCTTTATGTGCCAGACATTTTTCTAACCACTTCACATTTAACTCATTTAATCTTTAGAATGATACACTCAAGCATGTGCTATGATATCCCCATTTTATAGATAAGGAAACTATGGCACAGAGAAGTGAAAAAATTGTAGAATATCCTCACATGGCTAGGAACTCTGGGAAAGGAGACATGAAGGTACTGCATTACCAGACCAAATGCCAGCGCTTCTTAAACTTTGCTTTTGAGAACACAAAGTTCTTTTAGTGTTTGATTTCAGAGTCATCTAGAGGGTTAAGAAAGAACACAGAGGCCCAGGCTCATTGAAGAAGGATAGAGACTGGGCCTGTCTTACCAAGGCCTCCTGGGTTGTCCTCAGAACAGGGAATCCGCAGGGGAGAGGTGGTATGAAGATGGTCAGAGGAAGGTATGAAACAGAAGGGCTTGACAGACAGGAAAGAAACAAAGGGCCCCAGTGACAGAGACATTGGAGTTCAGGGTAGATGTAAATTTGGGGCTAGAATAGGAAGAACTCTGAGGAGTTCAAGCAGAAGAGTCTGGACTTTATTTACTGATACCCGGCAGCCATGCTGGGCTTTGTCACCATCAAAGTAGACATGGGGACTCCTTGTGTGAACCTAATATGAAACATATGGTGATGCTCTGTACATTAAAGCTAGATCCTAAAACTTAGACCCAGCAGAAAATCTTACCAAGACATTTTCTATTTAGCAAGTCATGGAAATAATGCATTTGATAGTAAGATCTATATGATCAGAAGATACACATTACCACTATTTCTGGTCAAAGCTATTGTACTACCCAATAGAGACACAGACATATGCTTTGTGTATCAGTAGAGCAGGGGCATCAAAAGTAAATGAGAAAAACTTTGATTAATCATCCAGAATATTATAATCAGATAATTTAAAGAGTGGTTTTCTTTTGAAACACATATGGCCACAGCCAGGTTAAAATACAGTGTGTGTATGTGTGTGTGTGTGTGTGTATGTATTTTAAATTTTATTTTAATATGAGTATAGGGAAGGAACACCAAGATCTGTTTGGTGTTTAGGATTTCTGAAAGTCTTACTTCCGCCCTGTTGTCAGATTTGACTCGTTCATTGTGTAATACCAAATTAATACATAAGCAACAATGTACGTATACCCTAGAGTTGTAATTGTGGATAGTCATTTTGCTAATTTTCCCCATCCGTTGTTCTGCTAAATAAGTGGTCTCCCCAGATCACGCATACTAACTACCATTTGTCCCTGTGCATAGATGCAGAGATGTGAAGGGTAGTGATCAGGAATAGTTTTAATAAGGCCTGTGTGCTCACTTGCTAAGGCGCTACATTGACTGGACCTCCTGCCCATGAGCTTCAGGCTGCTTAGCCAATGCCTTAATTCTATTTTTCATTGCCACACTCCCTAAAGGAGCTGTCTTAGGACATTCTTTCCTAAGTCTCTCTTGCAAATTTAGTACCACAAATTTGCTGTTTATCTGTTTATATACTATGGCCTTTTGGAGGTTTTTTTTTTTTTTTTTTGCCCCTGCCAGGAACAAATGTTTGCCCCACATTGAGAAAGCGTGGCCTGCATCAGTGAAGGTGTTTACAGAAAATTGGAGAGTGGGGGAAACATAAATGAGTACAGCGTTTATTCTCTTGGACCTTCACTGGCAGACAGAAGTAGCTGCATCCCTCCACCAAGGCCACACCACTTGCAGGTGGCCCTCTGCACCATTAACTCTTGCTTGGTTTCAGCTAACCAACCACTCCCACCCTCCTCTCAGGCCTGGAGATGGTAATGGCTCCCTTCTGTTGTTATCCCCTATGGGAGTCTCACTGTCCTTTATTCCTTCCCTCGATTCTGTGCACATCTTTTAAAATATTGTGAACCCCCTCATACCATCTGAATGTGCCCCTGCTTCCTGCTGGCACTTCTGTTGGCCTTTTCCAGTTGGAATTCCTATTGCCTTGTTGACCAAGACTCCACAACACAGTACCATTTCAACCACACATTCTGTCTTTATTATTTTCTCTTCCCTTTGGAAGTCTTGCTCTTCTCTCACTACGTACTTAGAAACAATGCTGGCTCTTTGAAATGCACTCTTGTGGTGGTTGTTTGGTTTCTGCATCTTACTTTTCCCCTTGCTGTTGTATCTTCATTGGTTTTGCGTGAGATTTATGTTTGGATATTAAGCCATGGAATATTAAGCACTTGCATGCTTGAAGTTTCTCCTCCTGAGTTTTGCAAACACCAAATCACCCTGATGGGCAGGCTCCTGAATACTTTTCCCTCATAAGTTTGTGCTCTCAATGGGCAAGAGGGAAAAATGTCTGTTCCAGGTACTATGGCTGCATAACAAATTACCATAAAATTTATTGGCTTAACATGATGACATTTATTCTGTCCACAAATCTGCTCAGTGGGGATAGCTTGTTTATAACTCCATTCAGCATCGGCTAGAGTAGCTTGGAAATTGGGAGATGGAATCATCAAATGTTTGCTCACTCACTTTCTGGAGCCCTGGGCTGAGGAGATTCAAATAATAGGAGGCTCGAATAGTTGGGGTTCCTTGGGCATCTTTCTAGCTTGATGTAGTCCCTCCATGTGATCTACCTGAACCTGAGGAGCTTCACTGCATTCTTAGACAATTGACTTAGAGCTCCCAAGGTGCATATCTCTAAGCAAGAGCCAATTGGAATTCATATCACCTTCTGTGGCCTAGTCTCAAAAGCTATACAGTGTCATTTTAACCACATTCTCATCATTCACATCAGCTGAGACACTTAACAGTCCTTCCAGGCTCAAGGGGATAGTACGTGGACCCTACCTCTTGATGGAGAGATTATTAATATCTCATAAAATATATATATGTGGAATGGGACGATGTGCTCCAGTACCCATTATACATATATACATACATAAAATTTCACTTTTAAAACTTTGTGGAATGAGATTCTGAAGAAAATACTGGAGACTACTAATGGAAAGCAACCACAGATAAGAAGATATGAATATGGAAGTCTTAATATTTATTAATACCTATTTTATATAATCACATGGGGCTTAGGATTCAAGAATGGGGATATCAAGAATGAGTACAGTTGAGGGAATAAAAATTCTGGATTCCTGCCTGATTAACTTTAGCAAGTCTCTGATTTCTGTCAAATGAAAAATTTAATCTCTATGATCTTGATGGGCTCCTCCAGAGCCCCTGGTTCCATGAAAGGTTGAAGTTCAGTTATGCCATCATATACTCACCATTTCTGTTTCCTGTTTAAAATTACTCTCCTACAAAATTTGCTGACTCTAAATTCTGTTGCTTTTGCTGAGCAGACAGTCACACTCTGCTGTCTATGCAGCTCTACTAAATCAAGTGTGAGCTTCAAGTCCTCGATGGCACCATGTGTTATTTCAAGAGTTATTCTTCCTTTGTGTATGAAAATTTGCATTTTGAATGTGTGCCAACAGAGGAGCAATAGGAAATTGGGGATTGTACTGTAGCCAGCCGAGTCAAAGGACATATATATATATATATATATATATATATATATATATATATATATATATAAATCTGGAAGTCTTCTCCTCTAAGAGACAGTTTTGATGGTAGATAAGGGTATAAAAATGCTAAATCCTCAGGGTGCGGGATGTAAAAGAAATGGAAAGTAGACTAAAAGGCAATTCTAGAATTGCCTATGAAGTTCTCTCTAGAAAGTATCTTCATATATGTGATGATACATATCACATATATGGCACTTTCTGGTGATGATCACAACAGAGTTCTACATGTCTGAGACTCTGAAATGGTGACCACTACATGTGAGGTTGCACAAGCCACTTCTTGAGTATCAGAGTGAATTTGCAGGGAAGTGTTGGCACTACCTTTAAATCCCACCTTGACCCTGGTAGGTGTAGAGAGAAGCTGTAGCTCAGGGGCACCCAACCAGAGATAGTTGCCAAGAATGGGAAAGAAGCAGATCAAGTGAAAGTGCCTGGAGCAAGGATATTTAAAATGAAAATCAATGTGGTGGGAGATGTGATAAAACATCAGAAGGAGAATAAAGGCAGAAGGAAGGAAGGAGGGAAGGAAGGAAGGAAGGAAGGAAGGAAGGGAGGAAGGAGAGACAAGGCACTTTGTGACTATCTTTGGTGTATTTGGTGACTGAGATGTGACTTGGAGAAAGAGATCCCAAAGAAAATACACAGAGAACTTCTACAAAGTAAGCAGTACCCTTAGTCTAAAAGAGAATGCATTGGAAGGCAACATGGAATTCAATTTTTTAAATTGGTGCATTCACTTTTTAATGGTCATTTCCACATTTCTAAATTGTTGGACAGTAGGTCAAAGGAATGCTCAAAGTACTGTTGATGAGAGGCTTCCTTCAGTGGCAGCCCCAGGCAAAGGCGAAATCTGAGCTGCTGTTTACACTCAGAAATCCTTTGGATTGCCTGTTAACCTTTCTGTAGAAGCCTGCTGTTTATACACCGGCAGCCACAGGGCGTTGCTTCCTCTTTGGTGTTCAATTGCTGCCCAATTTCCTTATCTACCCCTCATTACTTAGTGAAGGTTGGGCTTTATCATCTGTGTGCATTTCTGGCCCCTTTAGCCAGCTCCGAGTTTCCATAACTGGTGTCCTTCTGTGCTGTTTCTTCAGGTCAAGTTTTCTTTAGGATGCATTTTAGAAAAATGGATCTTAGAAATAATGCGAGAGCCAATTTGAGGGTGGAAGACATGATTTTGAAATTCAGACACTAATCTTAGGAGGCTGAATCTTGAGGTTTTACTTTTCAACTTTTTCACTGATACCTTACGGAGTTAGATTTCCGACCACTGAGTTGCACAGGAACAGGTTTGAAGCAGGCTGTCCACCAACCACAAGGGTTGGCAATCTGTAAAGCGTGATTGAAACACCATATCCCTCATCTCCCTGCAGATGCCTTTAAAGGAGGCACTTGGTGTATAAACAGGATGTTTACTGAGACAAGGAATGAAAAGCAAATGAAGTTCCAGAACAAAAGAGAGTGATGATTTCACATCGAGTCTATCCTTCCGAATTTAATTAAATTATAATTAAAATATAATATTGCATAAAACTTAATTACATGACAGTGAGCATTTTCATACAGTAAGTAGAGAACATTTTCCGGCCCCGAAGTCAGTGGGGAAGCACCGTGCCACGTGTGGTGGCAGACAGGGCACAGCTTCCCGTGGCAGCCAGACCGGGGTTGAATTTCAACTCTCCCAACTTACTGAGCTCTGGACTCTAATAAATTCTTCTAAGCCTCAGTTTTCTCCTTTTGTAAAATAGGAGTAATAATCCTTACTTTCTGGGATTTGGGCAAGGATTAGAAGTAAAATGTATAAAAGATTAAGCCTAAGGTCTGACATGTAAATATATAGTAAGCATCCCTCAGATAATAGCTGTTATCACTATTATTAATTATTCTAGGTGATAGATATTCAGTTTTCCTCTCACAAGGAAAAAAAATCTAGATGCTTTTTTATTTATCTTTTTTAAAAAAGATTTTATTTATTTATTCATGAGAGATGCAGAGAGATAGGCAGAGACACAGGCAGAGGGAGAAGCTGGCTCCCTGTGGGGAATCTGATGTGGAACTTGATCTCAGGGACCCCATGAACATGGCCAAAGCCAAAGGCAGATGCTCAACCACTAAGCCACCCAGGTGCCCCCGAAAATGCCTTTTTAAATAGCCTGAGTATAGAATTGAAAACTGAGTCCAATAAAATCATATCCAGGGCAGGGCAGTTTTGCTAGCTTCCCAGAAAAAGTATGGTCATTTATTTTTTCCTCTGCTGCGTGTAGTCTTTCCCTAGAGAGATTTATAACTTTTACTTCCTTCTATTTAGAAACACTCCTAGCCATCTATGTGTCATGATCCCTTCAATAAGTCTGCTACTGTTTCTTCAACAGGTGCCCAGCAAAAGAATCTTAAGCCCTTATGAGCTAATAGTGAAGTTGGAGCTGAGAAGAAATAAAAGCCAGTTTCCTGAAAATTAGAATATATATATATGTTTGAAATGTACTTGTTTGTTTCTTTCTTTTTTAGTTTGTAGACCACCCTTTGCTCGTTATGTTAAAAACTGTCAGGGATTACTGGCTTGTTGAACACTTTTGCATCTTCAAGGTAACAGATTTCTACTATAAAACTTAAACTCTGGTCAAAGCAGACAATGTGTTATAAAAAATATAACGAACACAAATGCAGCCATGGTCTCATATATGAAACTCTAAAATGAAAAAGCTTGTAGTATTTTAGAGAAATGACTTTCATTTGTTTGTTTTTGTTTTGTTTTGTTGTTTAATACTAGGTACTTAGTAAACATTTCTGGGTAACCTAATAAATGAACAAACACATAAGCAAATGAACAAAGGGAATTTCCCACAACTGTAAATAATTTCTCTTGAATGAAGTGGAATGAAGTGTCCTATTTGCTTTCCTGGGGGGGGGGGGGGAGTTAAATTAAGATAAATCATTGTTGAGAGAGTTCTTTAGGGAATTAAAAGAGCAGCGAATGTAGTAATAAAACATAGCCCCCCAAAGCAGAGGGTGGTAGTTCCAGGGATCCCTGGGTGGCGCAGCGGTTTAGCGCCTGCCTTTGGCCCAGGGTGCGATCCTGGAGACCCAGGATCGAATCCCCTGTCGGGCTCCCTGCATGGAGCCTGCTTCTCCCTCTGCCTATGTCTCTGCCTCTCTCTCTCTCTCTCTGTGTGTGTGTGTGTGTGTGTGACTATCATAAATAAATAAAATTTTTTAAAAAAAAGGAAAAAAAAAAAAAAAGAAGGTGGTAGTTCCAGTTACAGGAAGCCTATTAATCCCTTTCTTTTCTAGGATTGCCTGTCCTGTGTGTAATTTTGGTTTTGAACTCTTCCTTTTCCTGGGCAGAAAATAGTCCCCAGAATATCAGACCTGTAGTTATTTGACAACAGCTAAATCTACCCCAGAGCAGTTTCTGTTGTCTTTATTAACAAAGATCTTTGGGAGGTGAAGGTCATTTCAGACCAGAACTAACCAGCAATGAATTTGTTAGGGTGTTTTCTGAATACTGAAAAGGAGATGGGATTCAGAGTATGGACATAAACTTAGGGTAGTTAAGCCAGGTCTAAATTTTCACTTGATTGATGGAAATTTGGCTGCATTACTTGACTGGAAGCCTCAATTGCCTTATCAAAGAAAGGAGTCAAGGATGGTGTATGCACCCCCATAAGTTTGGGGGAGATTAAATGACATAAAACTATACAGCATTTAGCACAATGCCAAACTGCTATTTCTGCTATGATTTCTTTCTACTCAAAACTCTTCTGACACCAACTGTGTGGGTTTATTTATGGCACCAATCAATTCTCCAACTCCCCAACTTCACCAACTAAGTGTCCTACAATTGACTTCAACTCTGATACCAATTACCTGGATATAGCATCAGACCCCAGCAGGTGAAGGCTCAGTCCCACAAGACTGGCCCACTGCAGACATCGATTGCAAGTCTGGGCCACCCATACTGGGCCACCGACTAACTATAAAGTCATGGGTCCTCACCACTCCCACCTCAGCTTTGATGATTTGTCAGAACAGCTCACAGAACTCAGGGAAAACACCTGACTTACTATTACTGGTTTATGATAAAAGATATTACAAAGGACACAAATGAACAGCCAGATGAACAGGTACATAGAGTGAGGTCCTGAGCACAGGAGCTTCTGTGGAGTTGGGGTGCACCACCTTCTAGCTTATGGATATACTCACCCACCTGAAAGCTGTCCAAACCCCATTGTCTGGAGTTTTTACAGAGGTTCTATGACAAAGGCATGGCTGATTAAATCATTGGCCATGGGTGACTGACTCAATCTCTAGTCCCTCTCCCCTCCCCAGAGGTCAGGGGTGGGGCTAAAACTTTCAACATCTAATCACATGATAGAGTCCTCTGGCAACTGGCTCCCTCTTAAAAGTTATCTGGGAGCCCACCAATACTCACCCTATTACCATAACTCAGGTAAGATTTAAAGGAGCTTATTATGAATAATAAAAGATGCTCCCATCCATTCTATCACTCAGGAAATTATAGGGGTTTTAGGAGCTCCATGCCAAGAACTGGAGACAAAGACCAAATATGCATTTCTCATTATATCATAGTCCTACATTAAGTCATATTAAGTGTTCAATAAATGGAAAATAATGTTGGTCAAACCAGTCTTTATACATTTTGATGCCAAGCGTCAACTGGGTTGATTCCTGAGACTTTCTTACATAAAATTTTAGTTCTCTCCTTTGTACACATAAGAGGACCTGATCAGATCAGAAGGAGTGGCGTTTCACACCCATGGCTCCCTGAATTAAAGGTGTAAGAGTGTGGGAATAGGACGGAGCCAGGTCAGGATGCTACCTGCCAGCAGAGATGGCCCAAAGTGCACAGAGCAGGAAAAAATACTGGCTAGAAGACGAACTGGGAAGTAGAGGAACAAGTATGAAGTGGAGAGGAGGAGGAGGAGACAAGAGAGTGTGCCAGGGAGGGATAAACAACTTAAATTTCTAAAAGGAGGTTTTCTGATGGCAATATTGGGATTTCTTGGAAGGAAACCCATTGTTCTGGGTTAGAAACTAAAAATAAGTTTCCACAAGAGTGGAAGGATTTGAGGGATGGGGCTGGACCATGAAGAGGTACAATATAAATAAAAAATAAAATGTATACATTTTATACATTAAAACTAACTCAACCTCTGGAGTCCTTCATCCCTACAGCTGATTGAAGGTGAGATAAACCTATGGAACACTGTATATGTGGCACCTACTCAGCTCAGTGTCCCCATGTACTCACCATATGCTCCAGCACACATCTTCTCTTGGGGCAGGCTGGCTCTAGGCACTTTCTTGCTGACTGTTGCCCAGAGATCTTAGTTCCTCACTGTGTCAGCCTCTCCCTAGGCTTATCTCTATTCTCACAACATGGTGGCTGGCTTCCTCCAGAGTAAGTGACAGACCATTGCTGCTGCCATCTTCTGTTAATTAGGCAAGTCCCTAAATCCATCACACAATCAAGAGGATGCACATTGAGCTCTGTCTCTGGAAAGGAGGAGGATCTAAGAATTCATGGGCATGTTCCTAAGACCACCATAATCCCAAATGGTCTTCTTGTTTCCTATTCTAAGACATCTTACATCCTCACTGTGTCTCTGCCCTTGGATTCTTTGAGATCCCCTCAAATCTTAAATCCTCTTATTGATTTAAGCCCATGTGTAAGTCAAAAATCTTTTCCAGTACCATCTGCAGTCTTGAAATCAGTGAGAACGTGTCAGAGATACGGACTTTGCCACCTTGCAGAAAGTGATATCTTTGTGGGCAAGAAGTAGTGGAGGGGTATCTTAATAAGGGGTCAAGCCAGTTCCTATACCATATAGGTAATCGCCTCTCCTTGAGGCATTCAGATGTGTGGTTTCGTGGGCTGAGTCATCTCCCACTATTTATTCCATTAGGTTGCTCTAAAACAGGAGTCAGCACACTTCTGTGAAGGACCAGATGGGAAATATTTTTAGCTTCATAGGCCACATATGGTCTGTGTCGCATATTTTTCTTTGTTTTTATTACAACCCTTTAAAAATGTAAAAAAAAACATTCTTAGCAGGCAGGCTGTATGAAAAAAAAACAGGCCTAGGGGCCAGAGTTTCCTGACCCCTGCTCTCAAATCATTATATAGAAAGATGCCCATTGTGTCCTCGGGAAATATTTAGATGTGCTTCTTCACCCCTCCCAAACATGATAGCAGAGCTCTTTTCCACGTGTCTAATTTATCTTACTTGAGGTAAAATGCTGAGAGTCCTCTTTTCAGGTTGTATACATTTTACATAGGATTTCTCTCATTCCTTCAGGGAGACAGAAACAGGTTCAAAAATTGAGTCACTAAAATGACTAATGTGGTCCTGTCAGAGGAGAATTATGGACCTACAGGGCCATGGTCTCTCAGAGAACTCATTTTGTGTTTCTATCCATCACGTGAATAACAATAACCTTCTCCAACAAGCAGAGTGAAAAATGTATGGACTGCCAGTAAGAATTCCTCACTGCTCACTAAATATTGGCACCACAAGGGCTTTATGCAGCCACGGTGACATGTAGGGAATTTGTGTCAGTTCTGGCTTTTAATGGGGAAAAATAATCCAGTCTCAGACTTTGACTTTGGCATCTCCATTGTTTTCTCTCATATCAGCATTCCTTAAGAATGACATTGAACATACCAGAAAAAAAGAAAGAAAGAAAGAAAGAAAGAAAGAAAGAAAGAAAGAAAGAAAGAAAGAGAAAGAAAAAGAAAACCTCCTGTGGTTTCAGCAGCAGCAGCAACTGGAATCAAAATCCTTGGATTAAAAAAGAAATCCTTGGATAAGAATTCTTAAAAAAAAGTCTGCATCTTAATTTTACCAGAGCATTAGTAAAAATGTATTACTGGGCCCATGAGTCAACAAAAGTTAATGTGTTAACATATATATATATATAAACATATTATATATATATATATATATATATATATATATGATTAATGAATTCATTTGAGGAGAGGCAAAAAGCAGGAGGGAATTGAAGGAAGAAATGAAAAGCTGTTCATCATATTCAATGTTTCAGATAGCTCCAGACAAGTAGCACAGCTTTCTTATTTTACTACTCTGCCCAAAGTTGTAGCATTAAACACTGCTAACCTAAAGCACTATGTGAAAATCATACATGAAAACATGTGGAACACTTGCAAGAGTGGGGAATTTGCTCTGTGAATGAAGGAAGTTCTTTAAAGAAGCAATGAATCAGCTAGAGATCTCTGCCTCCTGATTATAATAACTGCAGTCTTAACTCCTTGTTTCACCCTTTTAGAGCTTACCTTGTAGAACTCATTATTAGTTGTAATTAAAATGGGACCAAATCATAATTTAATTAGCCTTAATAGGACAGCTTTGGAGGGTCATCTTTCATTGTGAATACATGATGTTTCTCCCTATAATTATTTGTTATTGTAAATTATTCCAATCACAAATTTAATAACCAGCTTTAGAGGAAATTATTCACTTGCCATTTTGAATTGTTCAAGAGGTGTATGCATATATTTGAGCATTTGTCCAGACCATTGTCATGTGATCAAAAGAACTTTTGATATATTTTGACGTGTTTTGATTGATGTTCAGAATCACAAGGCAGCATTCATTACAATAGTGTTATTTTGGGGATTTTCTGAAGGAAACATTTGTGTAACTTTGTATGGTGACAGATGATAACTAGACATAGCATAGTGAGCATTTCACAATGTAAATAAATGCCAAATCGCTATGTTTTACACCTGAAACCAATAGAACAATGTGTGTCATCTGGACTTAAATGAATAAATAAATACTCCAAGGCCATTTGACACTTCTAGAAGCTACAGATCTTCTGAGGTAAAGAGGGAGAAATTGGTTCCACCAAGTCCAAGATCATCTGATATTTGTAATGAGAGCTGGGAGTGGTGGAGTAATTTGTTCTCATAAACAAACTGCCAAGAAGATAGAAAGTCCTAAAAACCTTTCTCAAGCCATTACTGTGAGAATGTTCTCCTGTGATCTTCTGTGTTGGTAGCATTCCATCATCCCTCCACCATCAAACTGTTTCTGTCTGTTGCTCCCTGCTACATCCACTCCTTCTTCATAGGGTTCCATTAGTTTAAGTAGGAAGGGGCTCTACATAGTAAATGACTGTCCCTAATTGTAATAACATTGTGTGCTGACAGATGGCAACTACACTTATCATGGTGAGCATTTTGTAATGCATATGGTTGTCAAATCACTGTGTTGTCCACATGAAACTAGTATAATACTGTTAACTATATTACAGTGAAAAAAAAAGACTCCCCCTGGACCCATGAGAGGGATAGGTCACTGTTTGAGATAGATGATAGATGATAGATGATAGATGATGATAGATAGATAGATAGATAGATAGATAGAATATATATATATATATATATATATATATATATATATATATATATAAAACCAAACATATTTCTGTGGAGATGTGGAGAGGAGACAACTGGAATTCCTTTAGAGTTATCCCAAAACATTGCATCAGATAAGGGCAGACTTCTGCAAATTGACCAATTTGGCTGAAAGAACAAAGCACATGCCAGTACTATACAGCTAAGGATTCATGTGTTGCTTTATGTCTACAGCATTGTACAAACTGGCCATACTAAATTGTCTGTGGCCTCCTCTGCCATCAAGAGAGGAGAACCAGATATTCTCATTTGTCTTTTGATGTGGCTTCTGATATTTATATTTGGTTGTCTAAACTAACATCAGCCACCCTAGACAAGTTTTCCCTCGCCTTAAGTCTGTGGACTGATTGTTTCAGGTGGCTATTAAGTATGTGATTATTATATCGGGAAAATGATCCATTGCCAGCTGATATTGACCTAGTACAAAGGAAAAACAGATACCACTGGGGAGAGAACATAACAACAACAAAAATACATAAAACTTTATTTTTTCAAAGTGAAGTGAGACCCCAATAACTTTTTGAAATACACATAATAGAAATTTGGGGGTATTTAAATTCAAGGCCAGGAAGTCTTGACACTCAGTATAGTAATTACAGAACTAGTGGTACAGTTAAGAGTACTAGATAAATAGAGTATTATCAGTAGTCTTGGGAGAGGTGACAGTTTAATTATTAAATAAAAGTAATTTATACTAAATTGAAAGTGACAGGCTTTTAAAACTATGGCCTGATTAGAAAGAAATAGTGGTGGTACTGGACACAAGTAGGAGAAAGAAGAAGTATGGTAGGACTAGAAATCACAGAATGGATGCAGAAGTGGGCTAACGGAGGCTAGAGCCTTTTTACTCAGCTGGCAGGAGGGCCTGCAGTAGGATAGTGTCCTACTTGTAACATAAAGGGAGCAGATATTGGAAGTGACTATTTCAGACCAGATGAATACAGCCCAGATGAAATCACAAAAGAAAACAAAGAGACAGCTAACCAGGAATCAGGAATTTCAGCAAGTAAATATATATATATATATACATATTTTAATGACCATTACAGGTTTCCCTCTCTGTCAGAAAGCAGAAGTTTCCTGTGAAACCTTCTGTAAGCCAGAGTGGCTCAAAGCAAAGAAGCAATTAATATTTCATAAAAGTGAAAATCCTCTTCAGATTTCTTTTGGTTATTGAAAGCAGGTACTAATGTAGGTTTTTTGTAAAAGCAAAGTGCTTTATTTAAAAAAATATATCTTATACAAACCCTCTAGATAACATTCTAGAAGGTCTGTTTTCTACTGGTCTATTTTTCCTTCCTGTCTATTTGATTCCCTTTCCTTTCTACTGTTTCTACTGAAACATCTCTACTGCATAACATGCATTCTGGGCCCCTAAACCAACATGCCTTCCTTTGCTCCCAGGCTAGTCATGGGTCCCCAGCTCCGATTTTCCCAAGCCATATGCCTGGATGGGATTCCAGGTAATATGAAAGCACGATGATCAATAGATTTCATATTGGGAGCAGATGACCAAGGCTCATATCCTGTTTCTACTTTCTATTAGCTATGGGACCTTTGGAAGAGTTTTTTATCCTAAATAATTTCTTCACCTATAAAATAGATTATTTACTGTATCTCTACCTCAAAATTGTTATGAGTGTTGTTAAATGGGATAATTCAGAGCTTTTCTAGTAGAGGCTGGCACTGCTCCTCATCCTTCATACCTCCATCCAACTACTCACCAAAGCCAGTTGATTCTACCCCTTGACTATCTCCTCAATTCATCCTCTTCTTTTTGTTCTCACCTGCCACCATCTCAGACTTCTATCATCTCTTATCTGGAGTATTTTAATCCGTTCCATGTGGGTCACTTATGTCCCCCTCCTGCCCCTACCCCAATCAATCCAGGCCCAACAGAGTAGCCAGGTGAAAGAAAAGCCATGGATCCCTACTACCCTACACTACCCTCCTTAGTAAGGGGTACAGAGTCCTTTGTCACATAACCACTTGTTCTTCTGGCTTCTCTCTTTGCTCCACTCCCTTGGTTTTCAGTGGCCCTGCAATATTAAATCACTGTGACTCTCCAAATATACATGCTCACTCTCTCCTCTAGATCTTGTTCCCCGACCTTTGGAACATTTCCTGTCCTCTCAACTCATTCTACCCCCATTTGCCTAGATATCTTCCCTGTAGGCCCATCTCACAGTCCTCACTCTCTACTCTAGCCTCATTGGCTACCCCCAAGTCTTCAAAAGTGCCATGGTCTTCCTCATAGCAGGTCCTATGGACATGCTCTTCACTCCATCTGGAAAATTCATCTATCTCTCCCTTTTTGATTCATTAATTTCTGCCAATTAATTTCACACAGTAAATGTCTTAAACTTATCAGCTCAAATACCCTTTGCACAGGGAAGTCCTCTCTGATGACCATGTTAGATAGAAGTCCTCTTGGCAAACTGTACTTCCCTCCATTAACACTTAACACAATTGGAGATAATATGTTTGTGTAATTATTTGGTTTAAAAATACCTTAGATCAGGTCTCCATGTTAAGATAAGGATTCAAGGGCAAGTGGTTGATTTGGGGAATAATCCAGGAAGCACCAGGAGGAAGTAGGAAAGTGAGACAAGGAAAGGAAGGAAACAAATACAGGTTCAACAAGCAGGATGGGATAACAAAGGAAGGAAACAAATACAGGTTCAACAAGCAGGATGGGATAACAAGCAGGTTATCCTGTGGGTGGTCAGGACTGAGTCCTGCAGGGGAACTCTATGGGATGTGCCCTAGAGTTGTCCCACTCAAGGGGAATGGAGACAAGGTATTAATTACCTTATCCTGTCCATCACTGATTAGGGGCTGCTTCCAAATTTGCTGTACAGAACAAGCATCCTATTGAGACTAGAAAAAAACCCTAACGCAGAGTGCTATAGATGTTCATGAGGGGAAGCCACTGGTGAATGCAGGTTGAATGCAGGGGACTTGGAAGTTTCAGCCTCAACATCCACCTGCTCCACTGGAGCGGCCCATTTCTTCACCAGTCAGCTCTAAAGCAACCTACGTAATAGGAACACAGCATGAGTTGCAGATGCACGTGCAACTTTAAATTTTTGAGAAGCAATGGTTTAAAAAAAAAACTTAGAGAAACAGGCAACAGGAATTTTAACTCTTTATTTGACTTAACCCATACAGCCAAAGTGTCGCATGTCAACATGTAATCAATATAAAAATTGTTAACGAGATATGGTACCTTCTTGTGCTGTCCTTAAAAGTGGATGTGTATTTGACATTCACAGCACATCTCCATTTGGACATGCCACATTTCAGTGAGTGTGATTTCTGCACTTAGGACTTATTTTCATGTAAAATAAAGGAAGTCATATGTTGAAATTTATTCTAGTATAGTAATTTCAAATAGCTATTAAATAAACATGGGGTTAAGCAAAACCATTACTGGAATTCTACAGTTTTTAAAGAAAGATAAAACACATATATTTCCCTGCTATTTTTATAGTATTGAGTAAGCTCAGGAGGAGTGGCTAAGTTTTATCATCTATAGGACTATAATTTGAATGAGAGCACATTTTTATTAAAAGTTCATATTGAATTATGGAAAACCCACACATTGCCTTCATCCTAAACTTCAAAATTCCAAGTTTAGGTTCTTGAATTCATGGTAAAATCTGGTAAATGGTAAAATTAGGTAAATGGTAAAATTTCTATTTTCACCACTTAAAATATAGCATGTTTCAACACTAACAGAACAACTATGGTGCCAGAGGACGTGGTAGAAACAGAAAGATGAAGGATTTTACTTCCTGCAACCATGTAGGACAGCCTACAATCAAGCATACATATACTGTATACTGAATTGTATACTGAATCGTGCCCTCCCTGAGAGACACCAGCTCTTAGCACATGCACATTTTCAAAGACTGTCTTCCCAGAGAGCCACAAGAGCAAAGCAAGTGGAGAACTGAAGCAGGTCCAGCTTTCTTCCATCAACTCCCAAAGGGAAAGGCTTTTGTCTTCCTCATAGCCTAGTTTATTTTCTCTCCACCACCTTGAACTTCGTAGGTACTCACCAAACATTAATTGATGGCAAGGATACCTAGCAGCTTTTGAATTTATTTATGGAATGATTCTTCTACCTAAAGAACATCTTTATATCTCTTCTCTTCAACAAAAAAAGTGAAACTGTGTTTCATCTTGCCAGTTCTGTTCTAACATCTGCAGAGAGCACAACGTGTGAATGTTTTAAACAAATGCGTGGGCACACCAGTTTTCTTGACTTAGAAGCATAGATGACAATAGAAAGAAATAGAATTTTTAGAAGGAAATTTAACCTTAGGGCTTAAAGTTAATAGAAGGCGCAATTGTTGTTTTGTTTAAGACAGAGAGAACAAAGAAACCGCATTGTAATGCTATTATGCTAAGCTTATTCTGCCATAATTTTCTCAGTTACGATGTAGACACAAGTTCATACCTGAAAACTGGTATAATTCATGGTCAATTCACCAAGATAGGTCAACTGGTAGGAGAACCGTATGCATCAGCATAAGTTGATTTGTAGCCTCAGTTGTACTGTGAAGTCATTGGAAGACTTTGGGAAAGTTGCTTAATTCCCATTTGTTTACTAATCTTTTTAAGAAAGGCCACATTAATGTATTTCTTATTATTGTCATTCCTTAATAGTTATTGATTATATGCTGGATGCTTTGTATCTCTGTGAGGCACCGCAACTTCCCCTGGGAAGATTGTGCTAATGAATAGTGTTTGTAAAGTACTTGGAAATCCTTGGATTAAAAGCTAACCATATCAGGGTAAAAGTATTTGTATTAACACACCATATGGGAGAACCATATGTTGTCTATTAAGAGGGTGTGCGTGATACTGAAAATAGCTCTCTGGTGCATTGCTTTGTGTTATTTTTATACCACATTATGTCATGGCAAGTTTTGGTTTGCCAGGGCCATACCTTTGTTGTGAAATGCTACAAAGTTCAATCCTTCAGCAGGTATTTGTTGAGTTTCTTATTGAATACTTGCCATCATACAAAATATATGGAGAGGATAGTTGCAGCCTATAGTCTCATGTCTTTCCTTTCACTGAACTTGTGTTACACTTGGGTCTCCCTTAACAGACATATCTGCTTTAAAAATAACAGGTTCAATTATTTCCTCTTCCCTCTACATGGTCAAATGCCATTTGGGGACATTCTTAGAAAAAAAGAAAAAGGACAGGGGCACTTGGGTGGCTCACTTGGTTAAGCATCTAACTCTTGTTTTTGGCTTAAGTCATGATCTTATGGGTCATGGATTGAGCCCTGCATCGGGCTCCACATTCAGTGGGGAGTCTGCTTCTTTCCTCCCTTTGTCTCTGCCCCTCCACATGTGACCCCTCTTCTCTTTCTATAAAATAGGTAAATACATATTAAAAAAAAAAGAAATAGGACCAAGATGGTTGTCTTCTCTGTCCTATAATTGAAGGCCCTCCATGAATCTTGCAGACCCTCTGTAAATGAAGCATAGTTATAATAGTATTTATTTCAAGTAGAATTGGTACTGACAGCCAGGAAAGCAAGCATTTCCTCAAATGGGCTATGTGTGCTCCACCACCTTCCCAGGAGGTGCTAAGTTATTAGCCTGGATGACTGTATTGTAAAAAGTTCTATACATAACCTCCACTGACCTGAGGAAGGAAGTCATTCTCTAAGGTGACTCCTCCAGTAAGAAGACAAAATGGTAATGGGATATGGTAACAAGAGCCTGAGTTCTGTGTCGTAGGCACCTTCCTTGAAAAATGCTGCCCTACATGATGTATGAACCTCAGATTTTATAAGTGATTCTTGAAATAGGAGATAATTTCCCCCTTTTTTTCCTGATTAGTTTGTGAACTAGCCAAGCAAGGCCAGATCAAAAAGAGTATATTTCATTAATTCACAAATATTTACTGAGCACCTATCAGGTGTTCATTCTAGGTACTTAGGCAAACTCAGGCAATGAAGCAAATAAACATCCTTGCCTTGGTGGAGCTTACATTCAAGTGGGGGCAGACATACATACATAATATAATACCTACCTACATTATATATTAGAAGATAATGGATCCAGATAAGGGAGTTGGAGGGTGTAGTGGTGGAGAGATGTAATTTTAAGTGGAGTGTTCAGCATAGACCTCATTGAAAAGGAAACATTTTGAGCCAAGACTTGAAGGACCTGGAAACAATTAGGGCAGAGGGGACAGAAAGTAGAAATACCAGGGAATAAGAAACCTTAGAAGAGATAGCCAGTGTGGCTGGAGCAGTGTGCATGGAAGGGTTCTAGAAAAATGTCGGGGTGGGAAAACCATAGAATTCTCCACCAACAGGGCTTTGTTGCTTTTGAGCAACATTTGAGCAGGGCAGTGGTATTATCTGACTTGAAAACAACAAATTGTCTGGCCTCTAAGTTGAGAAGACGTCCAGAGGAGAAGAGATGAAACTACTGTCACAACCCAGAGGAGAGAGGAGGGAAGGAGGCCAGACTTGAGTGGTGGTGAACGCAGATGAACTCTAGCTACCTGTGCTTTCTACACATCACCACATTGGAATTTTAGCAACCATTACTCTTGATCAAAGACGCACGATATTTCAAATCAAAACCCACAATTTAATGACATTCAGCCAGAGGCTCAGATAGATAACATACCTTTTCTCATTGAGAACTGAAATATAGTTCAAGCAAAATAATAATAACAATAATAATAATAATAATTACTGCTTAGGGGAAAATGAAGTTTATTATTTAATTCCTTGACAAGTGTTTATGGAGGCCCTAATGAACTGAGGACACCACAGCAAGGCCCTCCTTCTCAGGACTTACAACTTTGCCACCAAGGGTCAGAAGAGGTCACAGGAACCTGCAAGGAAGAGAGATCTCAGGCTTTGGCATCATCTGGGCCTGAGTTTAAGATTCAGCTCTGCCACTATTCATAAGACTTCAGAGAAGTTAGTTGTCCTCCCATAACCTTGATGTCTTCATCTGTAAAAATGTAGACAAAAGTGCAACTCAGTAGGACTCTTGTGGGATTCGCAGTAATAGGTGTGAGGTGTGTAAGAGTGTAAGTGCCTAGTGCCAAGGAGGCATTTGGAAAAGCATCTACCACTCATGTTAGATGGTGAGGACTCAACTGGACATCTCTTTATCTGCATTGAAAGATGCGTGTGAAGCTTTCCATTAGAATAATGATGCAGCCAACTTGGGAACTTATTTTTCTCTGACTAATCTATTAAAATTGACTAATTGGCTGATGACACCTCCAGAACAAAGTTTTTAAGTTTTTGGAACTAAGCGTCACTCCCTTCTTTCCTTCTTTCCTTTCTTCCTTTCTCAAGCCACGAAGTAGAGCTGAGCAAGTAGGCATTCACATGAGGGAGGTAAGGGTGAGGTGGCAAACACCCAGCACAGAGCTTAGGCAAGGTGAGGAGGGTGTCTCCACATTGGGCTAAAGGAAACTGAGCAGACATGACAACTAAATGCACAGTGTGATCCTAGAAAAATATGATAGATATTATTAGAAAATTGGCAAAACTTGAATGTGGTCTGTGATTTAGATAGCAGGAATGTCATCAGAACTAATCTCCTGATCTTGATGGTTGCATTGTGGTTATGAGGGAGAATGTCATTGTTTGTACAAAATATATACTAAAGTATTCAGGGCTCAGGTGATTCAGGAGGTGATAATTCAGGAGGTGATTATGCCTGCAACTCACTCTTAATAGGTTCAGAAAAAGAGAAAAAAGAAAATTCTTTGGACCATTCTTGTAACTTTCTAGTGTTTAAAATTATTCCAAAATAAAACTATTTTTAGCATTGAAAAAATAAGTTTAGAATTGTAGTATTATGCTCATCTGGCTTTAAATGTAGGACAGACTCAATTCTCAATGTTCTTAGTGTTCTGTGTTAATATGCATGACGATATACTTTAACTTGTTAGCTATTATTATATTCAGTACCATCTTTTCACGTTTATGCTGACCCATAATTTATCTTATCAAAACAACAAATATTAGTTATATTTCTAAGGAGGGAATAGTGGGCTCTGGCATCAGCTGACTGGGTCAAACCCTGCTGCCACCACTTGCTAGCTATAGCATCTTAGGCAAATTACCTAATAATACCTCTGTGTCTCACTTTCCTTATCCATGAAATGTGGATAATAATAATAATACCATACCCATTGGGTTGCTATGAGAATTAAATGTCATGGCCTATGCAAAGCATTTAGACACTGAGCAGAACATAGCCAATATTCAATAAATATAAGCTGGTATTAACCAGTATTATCCTGCTACTCCTATAACTCTATTAAATAAAACATAAGTATAATTGATGAAGGTGCCTACTTTTTTAGACCATTCCTCCCTTTTATAAGGTAATTTTTCATGTGTGTATATTCTAGAGAATTTGGGAATGTATTAGATGGCAAAATGTAAAAATTAAAGACTGAATTCTTTATAAATAAAAGAGGATTGACCAAAAAAAAAAAAAAAAGTTGAGCCTTCCTCACTTGAGAAAAATAAATATACCATTTGTATTAGTCAGTTGTTGTCACAATAATGCTGTGTAACAAATAATCCCCAAATACAGTACCTTACAATGAAAATATTTATTCTTGTGCTCCCAGATCTGTGAGTTGATTGTCATTCAGCTGATGTACACTAGGTTCAGCTGAGCAGTTCTGTTTCAAGCTATGACTTGCCTGGGCTTAGCTCCAGATGTACCTTGAGTTCAAGTCTGCTCCACATATCTCACATTCTCTTTAAGCCAATAGCTATAGGGCCATCTTCTCATCATAGCAAATGTCAGGAGTATAGGCACCAAGTCCAATTATGTTGCAAAGTTAAGCCTCTTGCTCACATTATATTCACTAATATTTCATTAGCCATATCAGGCAACTTGGTCAAATCCAACATCAGTGGGTTGAGACATATTCTCTGCCCACAGTGAGAGAAACACTAACTGTATAATCCATGACAGGGGACTGAAGAACTGGAACCAACAATGTAATCTGCATTATCTAACCTGTATTGCAATTGCTTATGCTCTGTGTCTGGAAATGTTGACACCTCTATAAAAAAAAGAGTATATTAATCCATGAGCAAGCAGTGCACATCAGGTTGTTTCCTCAGGTATCAGGAATGGATTTGCTGATTTACTTCCCCTTTCTCTTCCCATCCCCAAGCACCATTCACAAACTACAGAATTGGGATGGCAATCTGTGGCCATGATAGTGTGAGTTTTCCCTTGTAAATCTCATACAGAAATAAACATGGGTTACATTCTTGTCATCCAATAAATAATGCATTCCTTCTACCTTCATGAATTCAGTTTGCAGCAGGCGTCTCTTATTTTTATTTCTATAAAATTCTTGAAATATCCTTACATATAGTACATGCTCAATAAATATGGGTTGGAAGAGTGAAGAGCAAGATACTAATAACGGAGAAGCAAAAATTATGCAACTAGAATTCTCACAGGTTGCTGAGCATTTTGGCCCGAGAAAATAAAGTGTTATGTGACTCCCACTGTGAATGCAATGGCACTTTATTATCTGAAATAAATATGTGATCTTAAAGGCATACCAACTATGAGGATTTAGCTTCTGCGTGACATTTTTTAAGCTAACAAAATAGCCTGTCTCTTCCCTATATTTCTTCACATTTATTGTAAGCCTTTTAAATCCCTTCTAAAAACCATAAGTTTATATTCACCACTTTACTTAACTTTTTACTGTTTATGGGCTTCCTGTGAAGATAGCTAGACAGACAAGGCTGATGAAAAGAAAAGCTTGTCCTTATGAAATACTTACCGGTAACTGTGTAATGGGATTTTTTTTCCCCTACCAGTGGAAGACCACTGTTTCAGTAAGAACCCACTCATCTGAGGCATTTTAATGGATGGAAAGCTATACGCCAGCCAAAATGTCCTTCTGAAAGAGTGAAATGAATGTTAATCCAATTGCCAGAGAACGCTTTCCTTGAAAGCAAGACTTCTACACTGGCTCCCCCTGCTGTATTCTAGGATGCACTGTGTGGAGATTGATGAAAGCAATGTACCTAAACCTTGTCATCTGAGGGCATATTATTCAAACGGCAAATCCGGCATTCTTCGAGAAGGCACTTACTCAGTAATACACATGCCAGCTGTTTCTGGAGTTTGTTTCCTAAGGGCAGAAAGACTGCAACTGGATCCTGCAATCAAGGGTCAAAGTAGGAAACAAAAGCATACCACTTGGGTGGCTGTGTTAGGGAGTGGGCCGGCATGCATATGCATATGGGTAAAAACCCAGGAGCAGATATGTTAGGAAAAAAACAAGACTGGTTTTTATTGTTGTAGAGCTGGACTTGGGGAATCTGACTGGAAATTTCCTTCTCATGCATTTCGACCTGCAAGAACCAATGCCTCACCTTCCTTGACTTAATTGTTTCTCTTTCCCTTCTTATCTTCCTCTCTCCACAAGAAAGCTTTTTACTCTATAGGAGATGTGTTAACCAGACTAATTTTAAAGGCAGCCTGTCACTGCAGACTTCAAGCCTATTGTGAAATCTCTGTTAAAAAGACTGTCTGCTGGGGGTGGGAGTCAGGGGGAGACAGAAAAGCTGACATTTTCTCCTGCTTGATTCTGACTCCATTTGGTGGGAAGAAGGGGGAAGAAAATACTGACCTATGTTTTTGACACATGCTGTAGCACAACTTAGCCTTGTTAAGCGAGCCAGAGCAGCAAGGATGGCTTCCTAGAGCAAAAGCCAACGCCTGTCGCCTACTTGGAGGACTAGAACAGAGCAAGTGGCAGACATTATGGGGTACTATAAACGTGCCATTTATTTTTTTTTTTCATTTTTTTTTAATTAATTTTTATTGGTGTTCAATTTACCAACATACAGAAAAACACCCAGTGCTCATCCCGTCAAGTGTCCACCTCAGTGCCCGTCACCCATTCCCCTCCAACACCCGCCCTCCTCCCCCTCCACCACCCCTAGTTCGTTTCCCCGAGTTAGGAGTCTTTATGTTCTGTCTCCCTTCCTGATATTTCCCAACATTTCTTCTCCCTTCCTTTATATTCCCTTTCACTATTATTCATATTCCCCAAATGAATGAGAACATACACTGTTTGTCCTTCTCCAACCGACTTATTTCACTCAGCATAATACCCTCCAGTTCCATCCACGTTGAAGCAAATGGTGGGTATTTGTCGTTTCTAATTGCTGAGTAATATTCCATTGTATACATAAACCACATCTTCTTTATCCATTCATCTTTCGATGGACACCGAGGCTCCTTCCACAGTTTGGCTATTGTGGCCATTGCTGATAGAAACATCGGGGTGCAGGTGTCCCGACGTTTCATTGCATCTGAATCTTTGGGGTAAATCCCCAACAGTGCAATTGCTGGGTCGTAGGGCAGGTCTATTTTTAACTCTTTGAGGAACCTCCACACAGTTTTCCAGAGTGGCTGCACCAGTTCACATTCCCACCAACAGTGTAAGAGGGTTCCCTTTTCTCCGCATCCTCTCCAACATTTGTTGTTTCCTGCCTTGTTAATTTTCCCCATTCTCACTGGTGTGAGGTGGTATCTCATTGTGGTTTTGATTTGTATTTCCCTGATGGCAAGTGATGCAGAGCATTTTCTCATGTGCTTGTTGGCCATGTCCATGTCTTCCTCTGTGAGATTTTTCTTCATGTCTTTTGCCCATTTCATGATTGGATTGTTTGTTTCTTTGCTGTTGAGTTTAATAAGTTCTTTATAGATTTTGGAAACTAGCCCTTTATCTGATATGTCATTTGCAAATATCTTCTCCCATTCTGTAGGTTGTCTTTTAGTTTTGTTGACTGTATCCTTTGCTGTGCAAAAGCTTCTTATCTTGATGAAGTCCCAATAGTTCATTTTTGCTTTTGTTTCTTTTGCCTTTGTGGATCTATCTTGCAAGAAATTACTGTGGCCAAGTTCAAAAAGGGTGTTGCCTGTGTTCTCCTCTAGGATTTTGATGGACTCTTTTCTCACATTTAGATCTCTCATCCATTTTGAGTTTATCTTTGTGTATGGTGAAAGAGAGTGGTCCAGTTTCATTCTTCTGCATGTGGATGTCCAATTTTCCCAGCACCATTTATTGAAGAGACTGTCTTTCTTCCAATGGATAGTCTTTCCTCCTTTATCGAATATTAGATGACCATACATTTCAGGGTCCATTTCTGGGTTCTCTATTCTGTTCCATTGATCTATGTGTCTGTTTTTGTGCCAGTACCACACTGTCTTGATGACCACAGCTTTGTAGTACAACCTGAAGTCTGGCATTGTGATGCCCCCAGCTATGGTTTTCTTTTTTAAAATTCCCCTGGCTATACGGGGTCTTTTTTGATTCCACACAAATCTTAAAATAATTTGTTCTAACTCTCTGAAGAAAGTCCATGGTATTTTGATAGGGATTGCATTAAACGTATAAATTGCCCTGGGTAACATTGACATTTTTACAATATTAATTCTGCCAATCCATGAGCATGGAATATTTTTCCATCTCTTTGTGTCTTCCTCAATTTCTTTCAGAAGTGTTCTATAGTTTTTAGGGTATAGATCTTTTACCTCTTTGGTTAGGTTTATTCCTAGGTATCTTATGCTTTTGGGTGCAATTGTAAATGGGATTGACTCCTTAATTTCTCTTTCTTCGGTCTCATTGTTAGTGTATAGAAATGCCATTGATTTTTGGGCATTGATTTTCTATCCTGCCACGCTACCAAATTGCTGTATGAGTTCTAGCAATCTTGGTGTGGAGGCTTTTGGGTTTTCTATGTAGAGTATCATGTCATCGGCGAAGAGGGAGAGTTTGACTTCTTCTTTGCCAATTTGAATGCCTTTAATGTCTTTTTGTTGTCTGATTGCTGAGGCGAGGACTTCCAGAACTATGTTGAACAGCAGTGGTGAGAGTGGACATCCCTGTCTTGTTCCTGATCTTAGGGGAAAGGCTCCCAGTGCTTCCCCATTGAGAATGATATTTGCTGTGGGCTTTTCGTAGATGGCTTTTAAGATGTCGAGGAAAGTTCCCTCTATCCCAACACTCTGAAGGGTTTTGATCAGGAATGGATGCTGTATTTTGTCAAATGCTTTCTCTGCATCTAATGAGAGGATCATATGGTTCTTGGTTTTTCTCTTGCTGATATGATGAATCACATTGATGGTTTTACGAGTGTTGAACCAGCCTTGGGTCCCAGGGATAAATCCTACTTGGTCATGGTGAATAATTTTCTTAATGTGTTGTTGGATCCTATTGGCTAGTATCTTGTTGAGAATTTTTGCATCCATGTTCATCAGGGATATTGGTCTGTAATTCTCCTTTTTGGTGGGGTCTTTGTCTGGTTTCGGAATTAAGGTGATGCTGGCCTCGTAGAACGAATTTGGAAGTACTCCATCTCTTTCTATCTTTCCAAACAGCTTTAGTAGAATAGGTATGATTTCTTCTTTAAACGTTTGATAGAATTCCCCTGGGAAGCCATCTGGCCCTGGACTCTTGTGTCTTGGGAGGTTTTTGATGACTGCTTCAATTTCCTCCCTGGTTATTGGCCTGTTCAGGTTTTCTATTTCTTCCTGCTCCAGTTTTGGTAGTTTGTGGCTTTCCAGGAATGCGTCCATTTCTTCTAGATTTCCTAATTTATTGGCGTACAGCTGTTCATAATATGTTTTTAAAATCGTTTGTATTTCCTTGGTGTTGGTAGTGATCTCTCCTTTCTCATTCATGATTTTATTAATTTGAGTCTTCTCTCTCTTCTTTTTAATAAGGTTGGCTAATGGTTTATCTATCTTATTAATTCTTTCAAAGAACCAACTCCTGGTTCTGTTGATCTGTTCCACCGTTCTTTTGGTCTCGATATCATTGAGTTCTGCTCGAATTTTAATTAACTGTCTTCTTCTGCTGGGGGTGGGGTCTATTTGTTGCTTTTTCTCTAGTTCCTTTATGTGTAAGGTGAGCTTTTGAATTTGAGATCTTTCCAGTTTTTGAATGGATGCTTATATTGCGATGTATTTCCCCCTCAGGACTGCTTTTGCTGCATCCCAAAGATTTTGAACGGTTGTATCTTCATTATCATTAGTTTCCATGAATCTTTTTAATTCTTCCTTAATTTCCTGGTTGACCTTTTCATCTTTTAGCAGGATGGTCCTTAACCTCCACGTGTTTGTGGTCCTTCCATACTTCTTGTTGTGATTAAGTTCTAATTTCAAGGCATTATGGTCTGAGAATATACAGGGGACTATCCCGATCTTTTGGTATCGGTTCAGACCCGATTTGTGACCCAGTATGTGGTCTATTCTGGAGAAAGTTCCATGTGCACTTGAGAAGAATGTGTATTCAGTTGAGTTTGGATGTAAAGTTCTGTAGATATCTGTGAAATCCATCTGGTCCAGTGTATCATTTAAAGCTCTCGTTTCTTTGGATATGTTGTGCTTAGAAGACCTATCCAGGGTAGAAAGAGCTAGATTGAAGTCACCAAGTATAAGTGTATTATTATCAAGGTATTTCTTCAGTTTGGTTATTAATTGGTTTAAATATTTGGCAGCTCCCACATTCGGGGCATATATATTGAGGATTGTTAAGTCCTCTTGTTGGATAGATCCTTTGAGTATGAGATAGTGTCCCTCTTCATCTCTCACTATAGTCTTTGGGGTAAATTTTAATTTATCTGATATAAGGATGGCAACCCCTGCTTTCTTTTGAGGACCATTTGAATGGTAAATGGTTCTCCAACCTCTTATTTTCAGGTTGTAGGTGTCCTTCTGTCTAAAATGAGTCTCTTGTAGACAGCAAATAGATGGGTCCTGCTTTTTTATCCAGTCTGAAACCCTGCGCCTTTTGATGGGGTCATTAAGCCCGTTCACGTTCAGAGTTACTACTGATAGATATGAGTTTAGTGTCATCATATCTATTCAGTCCTTGTTTTTGTGGATTGTGCCACTGAACTTCTTCTTAAAGGGGAATTTTAAGAGTCCCCCTTAAAATTTCTTGCAGAGCTGGTTTGGAGGTTACATATTCTTTCAGTTCCTGCCTGTCTTGGAAGCTCTTTATCTCTCCTTCCATTTTGAATGAAAGCCTTGCTGGGTAAAGTATTCTTGGTTGCATGTTCTTTTTATTTAGGACCCTGAATATATCCTGCCAGCCCTTTCTGGCCTGCCAGGTCTCTGTGGAGAGGTCTGCTGTTACCCTAATATTCCTCCCCATAAAAGTCAGGGACTTTTTTTCTCTTGCTGCTTTAAGGATCTTCTCCTTATCTTTGGAATTTGCAAGCTTCACTATTAAATGTCGAGGTGTTGAACGGTTTTTGTTGATTTTAGGGGGGGATCTCTCTATTTCCTGGATCTGAATGCCTGTTTCCCTTCCCAGATTAGGAAAGTTTTCAGCTAGGATTTGTTCAAATACATATTCTGGCCCTCTGTCCCTTTCGGCGCCCTCAGGAACCCCAATTAAACGTAGGTTTTTCTTCCTCAGGCTATCATTTATTTCCCTTAATCTATCCTCATGGTCTTTTAATTGCCTGTCTCTTTTTTCCTCAGTTTCCCTCTTTGCCATCAACTTGTCTTCTATGTCACTCACTCGTTCTTCCACCTCGTCAAGCCTCGTCGTTAGGACTTCTAGTTTGGATTGCATCTCATTCAATTGATTTTTAATTTCTGCCTGATTGGATCTAAATTCTGCAGTCATTAAGTCTCTTGAGTCCTTTATGGTTTTTTCTAGAGCCACCAGTAGCTGTAAAATAGTGCTTCTGAATTGGCTTTCTGACATTGAATTGTAATCCATATTTTGTAACTCTGTGGGAGAGTGGGCTGTTTCTGATTCTTTTTTTTGAGGTGAGGTTTTCCTTCTAGTCATTTTGCTCAGTGCAGAGTGGCCAAAAACAAGTTGTATTGGGAAAAGGAGAAAAAGAGAGAGAAGGAAAGAAAAGAGAAAAAGAAAAAAGAAAGAAGAAAAAAAAGGGGGAAAAAGAGAAGAAAAAGAAAGAAAAAGAAAAAAAAAAGGGGGGGGTGGGGCGGGGTAAGCAATCAGAAATCAAGAAGAAAGAAAGAAAAAAAAAACACAAAACAAAACAAACAAGAAAACACACACACACACAAAAAAAACAAAAACAAAAACAAAAAAAAACCAAAAGCAAAAACCATGGGGAGTATCTTCCGATTCTGTGTACTTTAAGTCCCTTGACTTCCCTTGGAACTGGTCCGTCTCGCTGGTCTTCTGGGGGAGGGGCCTGCTGTGCTGATTCTCAGGTGTTAGCACTTGGGGGAGCTGCTCTGCCCCTGCCTGGTGCAGGGCTCAGTGGGGGTTGTTCACCCCGTGAGGCCCCGGGAGGAAGTCACAGTGGCGGGGGCAGCTCTGGGACCCTGGAGTCAGCTCCCGCAGTAGCTCCGGGGCTCTCCGTCTGCAGGGCCTGGGGGCTCCCGGGCGGGGCCGCTGATCTGCTCAGTTCCAGGCAGGAGCGTCCTCGCTGTCCTGGGCCCTCCCAGCCTCTGCCTGTCCCGGGGGAGGCCGGATCCTGGGCTGTGTCCCGGCGCCCTGTGCTCCGGGGCCTGCGCTGTTGGATTCGCTCCCGCCCCGCAGCCCCCTCCGCGGAGCCGCCGCCCGAGCCCCTCCGAGCTGTTCCCGGAGCCGCGCCGCCCCCTCCGCGGAGCTTCTTCCTCCGCCCGAGCCGCCGCCGCCGAGCTGTTCCCGGAGCCGCGCCGCCCCCTCCGCGGAGCTTCTTCCTCCGCCCGAGCCGCCGCCGCTGAGCTGTTCCCGGAGCCGCGCAGCCCCCTCCGCGGAGCCGCCGCCCGAGCCCCTCCGAGCTGCTCCGGGTCCCGCCGAGCGCTGCAGCCCTTAGGGAGCTCGGCGCACTCTCCGGGGCGCAGTTCCTCTGTTACTGTCCCAGGGAGCCCGAGGGCATCCCCGCCCTCCTGGGTCCTGCTCAACCTCCCTGCGGGCCCCTTTCCACGGGGAAGGTCGGTGCAGCTCCTGCTCCTCCGGGACGGGGCTCTCCTGTCCTGGGGACACTCGCCCCGGCCTCAGCCCGGCTCCTCGGGGCCCCTCCCCCTCGGAGGCCTTTTGTTTCTTTATTTCTTTTTCCCCGTCTTCCTACCTTGATAGAAGCGCGAACTCTTCTCACTGTAGCGTTCCAGCTGGTCTCTCTTTAAATCTCAGGCCGAATTCGTAGATTTTCAGGATGATTGGATGGTTTTCTAGGTAATTTGTTGAGGACAAGTGACCTGTAGACCCTACTCCTCCGCCATCTTGCCCCAAACGTGCCATTTAGAACACAGGGTGTAGGTAGCTACAGAGCTGCCCTGTGCCAGATCCTCTGTTAAAAGCTATCCTCTATCCTCCAGGACAAATAGCACAGGCGTTGTTGGGCGGAGGGAATCATACACACACTTACATATCCATTGGTAACATTCCTTCCCTACTTCAGAAACTTTCCTTCTTTCTTTCTTTCTTTCTTTCTTTCTTTCTTTCTTTCTGTCATACTATTATAAACTTTTTCTTTCATTCAAGTCAATTTCAAACGTTTTCCCATCTGCAAGTCTCTTCAGTCAATTATTTTTCAGAGCTTCTTAGTGAGATGTTTCCCCATTACTTCCAAGGCTCTTGTTGTGCCTCTACTATTTGAGTTCTCCGCTGCGGAGGATTCCCCAGCCTCTTGCCTCTGGATTAAGAGCTGGTAGTACTGGATAGCGGGTCAAGTAATCTGAGCCTGGTTTCAGGTCAGGACCTGAAAAGGGCTGTGCTGGGTGATTCTTCTGCTCCTTGAGGCACTGGCTGAGGTCACCATTTGGCTGCATGCAGCAGGCAGCTGGGCAGGGTTGGAAGGTGCAGAAGGACTCACCCATATGCCTGGCCCCTCAGTGCTTTGCCATATGGCACCCTGCCCTTTACATGTGCCTCTTTCTTGGTAGGCTAGCCTGAGCATCTCTAACTTGGTGACTGGCCTCCCAGAGGGAGAAAGTAGAGCTGCTCGTCCTCTGAGGCCTTGGCTTAGAGGGGCCAGAACATCACTTACATGTTTCATTGATCTAAACAAGTCATGCAACCAGTCTGGATCCGTGAAAGGAGAGAGATTCCATTTCTTGAGAGATAAAGGATCTGTGGCCATCTTTAACCCATAGTAATATATTCCAGTCACTCCACTTCTCTGTTTTCTTCACTTTAACTACATGTTTTATATTTTGCTCCTGTGTCTTTATATAAATATTTCTTTTTAAAAATTTTCCAAATAAGAAGAGATTTAGAAACTCTCCCAGCAGTGAGGTAGAAAATATGCCTTTGAAAATTTTATTTTTTTACTCATAAATTCACAGATATATATATATATATTACACATTTTAAGCCAAAAGAAAATGTTCACTAGTTTCTAGTACCTAGCCATCATTGCACCTGCCTAGTGATTTATTTTTCAAGGAGTTATTTACTATGGTGTAAACTTGACCGACATAATCTGTTCAAGACAAAATATTCCATAGCATAGATGTGTTAGACTGTCATGTGTAACTTAGGTACAAATAGATATTTTTAGCAATGTCTATCAAACAGGAAAAGATGCCATAGAAACTCAATCAACCAAATTTCCTTACATGGTGCATATTGCTTGAGTCAAGGCAGAAAAGCAGATTTGAATTAAGATCAGTACTGTATTTTGGGAAATGCTGTGCAGGGAGAGAAATGTTGTAAGAGTGCTGAGTGAATTTTGTTTACTGTGGTTCAACATTTCATCAAGCAAATCAGGTGAGAAGGGACAAGTATAAATGTACCTATTTATGTGGGTAATTTTTCTGTTTTGCGCCTCTGATTCATCTCTCTGCCTTGCTTTGGTAGTCATGCTACATTGGTTACAATTAATTTCAGTGCTGCATATTAGCCATAAAGAGATATTTCATAAATTGACTTGATGTATTTTTCCCCCTCTGTGGTTTTCTTGAAAGATGAGAATGGTCCAGAGGAAAAACAAAGTACAGAAGAAACAGAAGGGCAGAGTCAAGAAACAGGTGGGCTCAGATTTCTTTTGAGGAGTCTCCTAGGCCTCATCCACAGAGGTGAACAATAACTTTACTCAAATGTTTTCTAGAAATGCATATACCTTTTCACCAGTTGACTTCAGTATTCATTTAGGTCTCCTTCAAGAAGCCATCAATTCCACTGACTACAGGTGAGAGTGCTTCCATTCAGAAGGGTACATTCTCATTCCTCATTCACCAATTCCATTTTTTTTCTGCCTAACAACACTTTGCTTCGAAATGCTCTAAGAGCGACCAGCAGAGGTTAGAAGGGCCAGCTCAGAACTTGGCTGCATTAGGATAGGTCAAAATTAGCAGATTTTGTTTGGGAGAAAAAAATGAAATGAAAAAATGTTAAAAGGAAATAAATAAGAGGCTTTCCCTCCATGAGGAGTAGAATGTTCTTCACTGTTTTGCATTACACTTTGAAGAGCTGTGTTTCTGGTTCTATTTTACATCTCCTCTGTGCCTTAAGAACAGATGTGTCTATTGGATGTTTATAGATTCTCTGCTGTAGATTCTAAGTTGAACATCTTTAAGTAAAGTAGCACTTAAGGCTCTAAAGAGATTGTCACCACCTTTAACATCTCATTTCTTCTTAGCCATTTTTGTACTCAGGCGCATTCTTCTTTAAAAGACTGATAAGCCTAGTTATGCCTTTATCAACACCACCACCAAAATCAAAATATCCTTCCTTTAGTCTCCAAGTCCTAATGAGCCCCGTGAAGGGGCATTTTTTTAAACAGTGGGCTCCATCCTATGTGTACCAGGCACGTCCTAGGCCATATACTGAACTTTGGAAATCAACCAGGTAGTGTGATAAGTTTTTCACCGAAAACTTCCTACATTAACCTTGGAACTTTTGCTAGAGAACTGGAATCTTTTATTATTAACCTGGAAGATGGAATTGAAGAAGGCCAATCAGAGAAAGCACTGAAGCAAAGCAGCAAGGACCTTGTGTAGCTGCCACCGGGTCAGCTGGCTCCCTTGGCCAAAACATAGTCCTTGCAATGAAATGAATTTCTGATACAGCGAACTGTTGTTATCCAACATCCCCCACCCCAGCTCCTGACACACACATCATTATGCTCCATGGATATGAGTCTAATGTGAGAAGCTGTCATTGTTTTCACTGTTTGTGGCTGACAAGTATTAGTCAACTAACTGCTGACAGCTGAGGCCATTCTCTGAATAGTGAGATTTCACAGGTTTTATTCACTCACTGTTCTGTCCCCAGCTATCTTTATCACCATAGATTTTTCCCATACTTGTTCACATACACACACACACACACACACACACACACACACACGTACACATTTGCCCATGTTTTATTAATTCATCCTTTTTAAGCTAGTAAGTTGAGAACAAGCAGTTTCTTTTTGGATTTGGGATTGCCTGTCAGCAGAGAGTGGTTGAGTATAATGTAAGTTTTCTTCTCCACCTCTTGAATCAATAGCATTATCATCACAATATGTTTAGCTGTCAATGTAAAGAATAATCCTAAATGTACCCCGAAGGGGCTTCTCTTGCTCTTCCAAGTGAATCCACTGGCTGGGACAAGTCATGGCAGGATCCATCTCTGATCTTGGCTATTGTCAATATACATGATTGTGTCTGCTATGGCTCATTTCATAGCCTCCCTAATCCAAATGCCCAAAAATGAATGATGAGGTCCCGGCCATTAAAGTCCTTTTGACCTACTGTTGTTCTTCCAAAATATAAATACCTCCTTTACATTTAATATGATTTCCAACTTCAATTTTGATTATGTAACTGCAGGCCTCTTCTACATCATGAAAAACACACAATCTAAAACCAGCACAGTTTTGACTGCTGTCATGATCAAATCAAATCAAAGTTGTAGACAATATTCCTCAAATAGTCCTTTAACAAATGCATATCAAGAGTCTACTGTGACTCAGGCACTGTTTTGGGCACTGGGATATAGTAGCAAACCAAAAAGACAACATCCTTGCCTCCTTGAAGCTTATATTCTGATGGCTGTGGAGGGAGGTAAAATTCAGAAATAAACAATAAACCAAAAAATACAAGGTGGTGATAAATGCCTTGTGGAGAAACGAGGTAGGTAGAAGGAATACTGGGAAGGCAACTTTCCATTGTCTGGATTTGGGAAGGACTCCCTGAAGAAGGGATATTAAATAAAATCACAATGAGGAGATGGTGGAAGAGCATTCTTAGATGGAGAGACAAGATGATGCAGATGCCTCAAGACCAATTTTAGCATACTGGAGAAAGAAAGTGTGGCTGGAGCATGGTGCATTTGGGGGAACATGGTGTACGATTTGGTTAAAAAAATCATAGGACCAGATAATGTCTGATTCCATAAGATTTTATTTTATTAGAACTACAAAGAGAAGCCAGTGGAAGTGTTCAAGTTTTAATGAGCTCACTTTGCCTGTGAGTAAAAGTGGTTACAAGAACCAGAGTGAAACTGGTTAGACTATAGCAGGAAAAAATGATGGCAGTTTCTGGAAATGGAGACAAAATGGACTGATCTGTTATGTTCCAGACAAAAAGATAACAGGATGTGCTGATGGATTTGGATGTGGAATATGGGGAAAAGAAGAATCTAAGATACTTCCTAGATTTTTAGCATGAGTAACTTTGTAGATGATGGTGCCATTTGCTAATATATAGAAGACTAGTCACTAGGCACAGTTTTTATTGAAGAAGTTAATAGTTCTGTTTTTTTCCATGGTAAATTTGAGAGGACTCTTAGTCATATGGAATGTCAAGAAGCTAGCTAGTTAGATATATGATTCTGGAGAGATGCAGACTAAGATACAGGTTTGAGATTCCCTGTCATATAAATGAGATTTAAAATCATAGTTCTGAAAAAAACAAATATTTACAAAATAAAATAAATAAAACCATGGGTCTGGGTAAGATTCACTAGAAATAACATGAAAATAAAGAAAACAATGGGCTTGAGACACCAAGACATCTAGATATGTGACAACAGGATAGAAAAAAAGAAAGTGTTTCAGAAAGAACCAGAGTTAAGACTCCATAAAATTCTACCAAGAAATCAAGTAAGATGAGAAAAGAGAAATGACCATTGGATTTGGCAAAGGGCAGTCATTGGCATCTTTCCTCAGAGAATTTTCAGAGGGGTATTGGAGCCAGTGGAGTGGGTTATTGAGAGACCATGAAGTGAGGAAGTATAGAACAATAACATAGACAGCTCTTTTAGGGAGTTTTACTGTGAAAGGAAGGACAAATGGGAAAATGTAATAGCAAGGGAAGGTTCATAGTCTTGTTTTTTTTTTTTGTTGTTGTTGTTGTTGTTGTTTTTATAGGAGATTGTTACCTGCCAAAAGAAAGTGATTTATCCTCTCCAATTATTCCCCTACTAAAAATTTTATTCTTTCAATAAAGGCATGACCTGCAAGTAATAGTCATATACATTAAGAATGAAGGAGATACTAGAAAATATGCAAGTTGTCTTTAAATTTTAATTGTCACGGGTGTGTGAGTTCTCGAGTCCCATAACCCTGTTACTAAACAAAGAACGTATACTCCTTTTTGATTCTTTCTTAGATTGTTAAGCATTAACCATTCTAACTGATTTTTATAATCTTTCATATATTAAATTTACTATTTTAATGTTAGTAAGTTAATTATCTATTATCTTGGAAGCCAGATATGAGTGGGGTCACTGTAGTGCTTATGATATTGAGAGGAAAGATAAACTTTAATGAAGTTCATTGCCACTGTGATGGGGAAAGGACTTCCAAGTTTCTTAGTCCCCACTCTGTGCTTGGGTGACATGAAATCTCCAATTGGCTTTTGCTGCTTTCCTACAACTGATCCCCATCTCCTGGCCTCTGCACTGACAGCCATCAGATATGCTCCCTGCAGTTTGACAGGCTGGCATAACAGAGCAGAAGTGCTATGCTAAGAAAAACCAAACCTTAAAACACACACATGAAAGCACTTTGTAGAAACTTGCAAGGAAATACTTTCACAAGCTTTCACTAAAAGAAATGTACCATTTTTCTAGAAATGGGAAAAAGCAAAATGCCAAAGCATAATAGGAGGACCAATGAATAGTATTCTTCACCAAAAAATAGTTGTAGTCATTGGGCTCTGTGTTCCCTGAAGATACTTGTCCATTAATTATAAAGCAGAGTCACAAACCCTAGCCCCTTCAAAGACCATTCAGTGTCTTAGAGCATTAAACAGGCTCATGCTTCCTTGCAGTAGTGAGGGACTTGCCACAGTCAGAGAAGCTCCATCTTGACAGTATTAAATCTGAGCCAATGTTTCTCTTTCTGCTGTATAGATGGAGTCAATGCTGCAACTGGGCCCAGCCCTGCTTCAGAAGAGGCTGTTGAAATCTGTAAAGATGAAGGTATGAGACCACTTATTATATCTAAAAATCCCAAACTCATAGAAGACCACTTAGATTTTGTTTACATGGGAAAATGAAGCAGTGAGCAAATCTACCTAATTCTCTTAAGCACCTCTATTTCCAACATAATCAAATATCACACCCACTCTGTTTTATTCCATATCTGCCCTTTTCAGAATAAATATATATTTGAATATATTTGTTCCTCTGAAAAGTAACTATTAAATTAAGAAAATGATCAAAATTTTTTTGTTTAAAAAATATGCTTATTTGAAACACCAGAATTAGGCAGTTCTACTGTTTACAGCTACTCATTAGGAGTAAGTTCAAAAGAGTGGCATTTGAGAACCACCTACCAGCAAGCTCCATTATCCAGACATAATAAGAAAGAAAAAAATGTTGAAAGGAATCTATAGAAATAAATCTTTGGCAGGAAAATCATCCCTCATTCTATGAACAGTTACCATGAGAATAAAATGGTGCAGACCCAGGTATCTCCAGAAGAAGAAAAAAGCAAAGGAAAATAATATTTAGGGTCTAGAAAAAAATTTGAGGGAGAAATACTGGGGGCTCATGTGCAGATAGAGTTAAGAAACTTATCAGAAGGAAAAATAGTCCCTTCTTTTCTTTGACCCTAACTGTCTCCACACAAAAAGATAGTATTATTTTATATCTGTCATTGGAGGCTATTAAAAACCCTTCTATAAACAAGATTGTTGTGTTTGTATGAATGGGCATCTAGTAAACCATGGAATCTACTTGGAACTTTTATATAAATATGTTGAATGCATTTTTTTCAGTTTGGAGTAATATAAAAATAGATATATACTTGATATTGATACTTGCTATTCCTTGAATCAGTATTTAGAAAATAAAAGTCATTTTACAATTTTTTTAAAGATTTTATTTATTTATTTGAGAGAGAGAGAGAAAGGAGAGGGAGAGGGAGAGAGAGAGAGCACAGAGGGAGAGTGAAAGGGAAAAGCATAATCCCAGCTGAGCAGGGAGCCCTACATGGGACTTGATCCCAGGACCTTGAGATCATGATCTGAGCCAAAGGCAGATGCTTAACAGACTGAGCTACTCAGGTGCCTTGTTTTATAATTTTAATACTCAGCTATTTGCAAAATGCATTTCATTTCATATTATCTGGTAAATGGGTTTTCCTAAATGAGATGTCCTATGTAATGAGAATAGTTGCTAACATTGTGAACTCTGGGGCTAGATGGTTGAAGCTTAAATCCTGTCTCTGCCACTCAAAACTGATATAACCTTTGACAAGTAACTCAAGGAATTAACAAGTAATGACAAGTAATTAACCTATTTGTGCTTTAGTCTTTCCTCTGTAGAATGAAGACAATAATAATATCTACCTCAAAAAATACCATAGACTTGTCAATTGCACAAACTTTTCACCTGGCACATGTACAGATTGGGCTTCCCAAAGATAGATTCTGTGATGGAGATTAGGAAACAAACATTTATCAGGGAGAGCTTTTAGAATCAACAGCTGTGAAAGAGAAAGAGTCAAAGTAGAACTGGGTAGAAAGGCATTACCAACAGAAGCCATAGCTAGTCTGAAGATAGCGTGACCCTTCTGAGATGTATCATCAGAATGGAAGAGTCAGGTCAGTAAAACCTTCCACTGATAAGTCACCTGATACTGGCTGCCTGGGGAAGAGAGCATGGCCCTCCGTGAGGCAGAGGTTTTCCACTGCGGTAATCCTGGAAGCCTGAGGTTAATGAGGGCTGCTTGCACCTGGGAAAATAAATTCCTCATTCTTAAAGGGGGATCTTGGTTGCCCAACAAGTATATATCACACTATAACTTTCAGTGGTCCTTTTTTGATCATTGCCACTTTTTAAATGAATTCCTTAGCACTTCCCTTCATATTACTCAACTATGTGTTCTTACATGCCTGGTTTTAAAGCCATTTGGTATATCTAAAAATGTAATAATGTAGATATCCACATGGGTTCTGATGAGAAACCACAGGTCAGCTTAGAGAGAGAAATAAACCTGACTCCATCACTCTCATCACTCCATCCACTCCATCACAGTGAAAAGACAGAAAGTGGTGTTCATCTTATGCAAATAACTTTGGACATTCCAGTCATTTGGCTTGTGATAAAAAAAATCTTTAATGTCATGAAATTGAATGGTGGAGTTTAGGAAACAAGAGATAATCTAAGTACTTCAAACTGCGATATTTCCTGTTGAGCTGTTTGGTTTGGAGATATTACACCTTTGTAGAAACACAGTCTGTGATGTTTCTTGATGCTTTTAGGATCTCACACCATTAATTGCTCATGCCAGGATCAATTTCTCAGAATACTTTTAGGATTTTCTTTACATTAAACTTAATGGTGATGACTCAAGTTCTGTCACATATCACAAATGCAATTCCCTAGTAAGATTAAATGTGAAGTTTTAAGGATTTTACTGAAATAAATTAATATCCATTAACCTCTTGATCTTGGACAAGGAAAAGTATTTTGAAACCCACATTAACATGTGATCCAGTTTCAATTAAAAATGGGACATATAAGATAAGATTTTTGCTTTTCCCTTCTGAAATAGCATAGACATGAGACCACTGTTACTGATTGATTACCCATCTGTACAAAGCTTAGGCCAAGTGTCTGCCATCTTGACTGATATATACACAGCTTAGAACAAAAAAAAAAAAAAGAAATGAATTTGCCATTGAAAGCCTCCAAGACTGAGGTCAAGTTGAGATTAAAAGACAGTCACATGTGTTGTGGATTCATTTCAAACATTCACCATTATTAGCATTCATGCAGAAATATATCTCCTCCTTGGTGACACCTGTACCATTTATGAGCTCTGCAGTTATAAGATCACTTATAAAAATGCTTATTACACTCTCCAGTTTAAGTGGCAGAATGTTTTTGCTGACCAAAGGTCCTGAAGGAGCCTTTGCTTTCTTGCTTTTGCTTCCAGACTTTGATCTTGCCCCAGCATCTTCTTGGATTTTGAAATCCCTGATATTATGGGCTGAACTTTCTCTCTCTCTCAGTCTCTCTCAATCTCTCTCTCTCTCTCTCTCCAAAATAATTCCCAAAGATTTTGAGATTCACCAGTTATTTCTCAGTTTGCTTGTTGATTGGCTGGATTTACCTTTTTTTTTTTTTGGATTTACATTTATAACTTTGGTTCTCCCAGGAAACTGGAGTCTTCTAAACTTCCAGGACTGAAAATGAGCAAACAAAAAAATTAGCTGGCTATGTCACTTGGTTTGGAATATTAAATTTTTTTTTAGGGGTCCCTGGGTGGCGCAGTGGTTTGGCGCCTGCCTTTGGCCCAGGGCGCGATCCTGGAGACCCGGGATCGAGTCCCACGTCGGGCTCCCGGTGCGTGGAGCCTGCTTCTCCCTCTGGCTGTATCTCTGCCTCTCTCTCTCTCTGTGTGACTATCATAAATAAATAAAATAAAATTTTTTTTAAAGATTTTATTTACTCATTCATGAGAGACGCGGCGGGGCGGGGTGGGGCAGAGACACAGGCAGAGGGAGAAGCAGGCTCCATGCAGGGAGACTGGCGTGGGACTGGATCCCAAGTCTCCAGGATCACATCCTGGGCTGAAGGTGGCGCTAAACTGCTGAGCCACCCGGGCTGCCCTGAGATTTTTTAAAAAATTAAAATAGGTATGTGAGAGTTGAAGAATTTCAAGAGAAAGTGTCTTCTGGAGTGTCTTCTGTACCCGTGATTTTGTTCAAATGTTCTAGACATATTTCCCACTGGGTACCGAGAATGAATGCTTATTGCCCATTTACCCCACATAACTGCTAACAATGCAAGCTGCTAACAGAAGGAGGTACAACTGATTGGCTGTGGGATCAAGAGCTAGATTGTGCACTGCAGACTGAAGGCACCTGTTCCCAATGACTCATTACAGACCTCCGGTGGGCAGCAGTTGAGTTGGGAGGCTGAGATGTGAGGAGGAGGAATGTTGATGAATAATTCATCCACAGGGTGGGTTCATGCCAAAGATGCCACAGCTAGGACTGAATTGAAAGGTAATGCTGGCCTGAGAAAATATCTGTATGTTCATAGGAGTTCTGAAGTTATTTTAAAAATAAGGCATGCACTTATCTATTGAGGGATTTCCTTCTCTGCTGGTAAAAACACTATTTATTTAATGGTGGTTTGTACTTTAAATCCTTAAAAACAAACCTAAGAGTACAAACGTTAAGGCTTGTAAAACAACAAATGAAGAGGCATTCAGATAAAAGGGAGTATAAACACAGGAGTAAAATTTATGCCAGGAATATCAAGTTCTCTGGTTGAAACTGCTGCAAAGTTTGTATTATTATTATTATTATTATCACTATTATTCAAGATATAGTCATTCTCCTTAATTCAAGAAGAACTCTCTGTTCTAGTTGTCTCAACATTCTTAATAGCTCATCCTTACAGCCAAGGCCAAAGCACTTTACTAGAGGGAAAAAAAAGTGCTGTTTCAACACATCCCAATTCTCCTGTCTTATTATTTAATCAGTACCTAATTTGAATTTGAAGGTCAACAAGACCAAGTCATATGCTCATTAATATTAAAAGAAAAATCAATTAATGCTCAGGTGCATGCACACCCGAGATTGTATTCCTTTGGAGCTCTGCAAGTCACATCTTTGCTATTTTCATGTTTATGAAGTGCAATGTCACCTGGCAAAGGATTTCCTAACCCTTAATCTAGTTGCAGACCCCCTACAGGTCACAATTTCTGTAGAATAAGAGCAAAGCCAGAGCAGGAGTCAGCCCCACCTGGCGAACAAAAGAGAAAGGATGAAACTATGTATGAGGAAGCAGGTTCAGGTATGTGCAGAAGATAAGCATACATGCTCCCAACCATTGGTCCCTGTAGCCTGGCCAAGTGGTATTGGCTCCAGATGGCTCTGGCCATGTTTCTTTTCCTTGCCTATGTTGTTGCAGATAATGAAAACATTGGACCACCCATGAAATTCCTCTCAGGCTTCTGCAGTCTAATTTTTTTTTCAGCCTTTTTTCTATTCTTGGTGTCTACTGTCCCCCTATTAAGTATAAGTAGTCCTCCCACTACTCACCAAAGTGGGACAAAGTTGTCCCCTGTTCTGGATCTGCATTGGGAGAATGTCTGGATACACTGTAACACTAGAGTTATCACTCCTGAATTTTAAGAGTTTGAAGTGTGGAATCAAAGTCACTGCCCTCTGGCAGCTCAGTGAAGGGGAAAGAACTAAGATGTATGGAGTGTCTCTGGTACTCAGTGTTTTACATTTATGTACAATATATTCTTCATTTCACAAAAGAGTAACCTAAGACTCATAAGCAAGAGAGAAAGGTGTATGTGTGTAGGGGGTGGGGAGAAGAGAACAACTTTATTTATGACTGTTTACTCCCAGCTGATAGTTAAATGATATTTACATTACGGAATCCCACCAAAAGATAGTATTTTGTTCTATTTTTAATATAATATTTATTTTTCTGTTATAAGAATAATACATATTTATTGTAAAATATTTTAAAATGCAGGGAAATATAGAAGGGAAAAGCCTATGATCATTTTCCCTTCAAGGATTAAATTATTTAAAAAAAATGTCTTCGTTCTGATTTTTTAGTGAACCATGAATATTTTCCCGTGTCTTTAAATATTCCTCAAAGGCCTAATTTTTATTGGAGGCATAATATTTCATCATATGGTTGTCTGACAATTTACATAGCCAGTGTTCTAATGTTAGATTATTGTTATTTACCGTTTTCTATTATAAATAATAAGGAAATGCAGTGCATACATTTTAAATAAATCTCTGTGTATATCTATGATCAGTTCCTCAGGATAAATTCCTGATTGTTTTGATTTACTAGGGAAAAGGTTAAGATATTTTTATTGCTTACATTTATTTTTTTATTTTAACAGTAATGTATGTTTATTATATGAAAAAAACAACCAAAAGAAGAAACAAAAAATACCATCCATAATCTCAATCCCAGGAATAAACATATATAATAGGCTGGTATATAAACTTCTAGTCTCTCTCTAGATTGCTGCAGATAGATGGATAGCTAGATAGACGATAGATAGATGATAGATAGATAGATAGATAGATGATAGATAGATAGATAGATGATAGATAGATAGATTCTTTTAGGGTATTATTTATTTCAGAGAGAGAAAGGGAAAGGGAGAGAGAACAAGTACAAGTAGGGAGAGAGAAAGAGAGAAAGGGAGAGAGAGAATCCCAAATTGACTCTGCTGAGCTCAATGCAGGGCTTGATCTCATGACTCTGAGATCATGACCTGAGCTGAAACCAAGAGCCAGATGCTCAATCAACTGAGCCCCTCAGGTGCCTGAAACTGTCTTTTAAACATAACGTAGACTGTGAAATTATTTCCATGTCTTTTGACAGTCTAACAACATCACTTAATTGTACATTCCAATAAATGTTTGTACGTTACTTACCCTTCTCCATTTGAGTCATTTCTTTGTTTTCAGTTTTAAATTCTGTAATGGCCAGGAATATTTTTTAATTTTGTAAATGTTCATGATCATTTCTGTTAAAAAAATATATATATATGGAAATGCATACAAATCTCTATCTTTTATATAACGAATAGAGTTTATGGATTCTTTTTTGATTCTTTAAGTAATATATATTCATTATAAAAAATTCAAATAATAAAAGACAGTATATGGAATAGAATTTTTAAAACATGAGCAATCACAGCACCCTGAGATTACTAACATTCACATTTTGAGGACCATCCATCCTTTCATGTATAACTTGTTGGATATAGGCACCCATACAAAATTTTACAAAATTTGATAATATAATGTGTGATTTTAATGCAATTTCCCCCTTTTTATTGTTTATTGTTTTTATTGTTTTGCTTACGTCCCACCTTCCAATTGTTCAGTGAGGAAAATATACTAATTAAGTATATTTAAGTATATTCTCTTTTCCCAACTTCTGGAGTCCAGATTCCAGCTCTACCATGACCTGTGTGACTTTGGGCAAGTTCTTTATTCTCTGTACCTCAGTTTAATATCGAACATTAAAATGAAGCAATCCATTTATACATGTCAAGGAGTGCCTGATACACAGTAGGAAGCTCGGAATTTTCATACATTGTTAAATATACATGTTTTTAATACATATTATATCACATTCTATGCACTTTTCTGAGTCTTATTTTGTTGCAAGCAGCAAAGCTTTGTGGAAATCCCTCCAAGTCATTTTATGTAGACCTAATTCATTCATTTTAAAGCTCCTGTTATATTCCATAGCGTGGAAGTACTATAGTATATTCAGCCATTTTTCTGTGATGAGCAAGCACTTTCTTCCCACTTTATTACCATACAAACAATGCTCTACCCATATATCCTTATAAACAGTGTTTTTGTTTGTATGGGAAAGATTCCAAGAGTGTGAGTTCTGCTTTGAGGAGTTATGTGTTTTTAATAGATACTGCCAAATTGCTTTCCCAAAAGGCTGTAACAATTGGTATTTCCACCGGCAATTGTGATTTTTGCTCTTCTCTAATATTTGCCAGTTCAATGGGTGTAAAGTAATATCTCATTACTTTTAAAAGGTCAGTATTATTATTCCAGTTCTGTGGGTAACTGAGGCTCCAAGTTGAGTAACTGGTCTAGTTACCCAAAAGGTAGAACCAGAATTTGGAAACCAAGTCAACCTAAACCCAAAGCCCATGCTTTTTTCATCACACCATGCTGCTTCCCACATCATGCATTTGGAGCATGAGATACTCCTTGCCAGGGTTGGTTGGGGGTGGGGAGTTGGATGCAGGTAAGTCCAGAGTAGTCAGGGGACCCAAACTAGGTGAGTAGAGCAGCAGGATTGAAGCAACAGTGTGGGGAGTTTGGAGCCAACCTACCTGGTCCACATTGCAGTTTTGACCCTAATCTGATCCTATGATGAGATGCGTGCACAGAAACACCCTATATACCCATATACCAGATATAAAGTCCAAACTCCTTTGTATAATATTCATAATCTTTTCATATAGTCTGCTTCTACACCTTCATGTACCTTGCTCTGTAACCCAGCTCATATAGGTGATATTTCCCAAAACCCACTGGTGTACAACATTTGCCTTTGTCCTCTCACATCTGTTTTCTTTAAGATTTAGATTCATTTCCAATATCTTACCCTTACACGAATCCTTTATTCCATCATTCCTTTTTCCCCCTTCCTTCTCTCCCTCCTTTACTTCTTTGCATCAACCATCATTTGAGCAAATATTTTCATGACAAGTATTATACTAAATAATGCAGGGGAGGGACATGCACCTTTTCACCTTTCTTGGTTTCTCTCCTCTCCATTGCATTTCATTCCATGCAATGCTAAACTGTCTCTTCTAGTTTCTTGTCAATTTGTAAAACTTCAAAAATTACCATTGCCTTGTATCATCAATATTAGCTGTATACAGGACTTATCTAACTTACTAGAATGTAAATAACCAAGTCTCATTCATTTGCATGTTCTGTACCAAGCCCCATATGGTGACTTGTGCACAGTAGGTCCTCAATATTGGATATACAGTCTGTAGTAGAAAATGAGCCACTTATAATTGTCCTAATATCATGGCCATTTGGCCAAAATATTTATTACTATTATTAATATTCCTAATACAAGGAATTCCCTTTCAGAATTCTCCTATTTCAGAACTGAATTTTCCCCAAAATGTCATACTGGAGAAACACAAAGGCAAATTCAAGCCAGACTTCCCTATTTGTTTGCTTTCATTTGGATATTCCTCCTGCATCAGAGAACAAAATAAATTTCTTCTAAATGGCAAATATATATAGATTATTTGCTGTGATTGAAGCTCATTATTTATGCTTAATTTATGATGAAACTTTTCCAATAAGCTTTTCAAATGTTTTGATTAAATATGTTTTACATTAGTGAAAGTAGATAAAATCATTTATCTTCTTTTTAGTATTAAAAGTATATTTATCTCCACAATGTAAAATACTCTCAAGTGGCCATTGAAAGTCAAGTAGCAGTTGCTATATGAAAATATACACTTATATAAATATATATTTATATAAAATATACATTTTATATATATTACTTTTCCTTACAAATCAAATGTGACTGTAATTATATATTTGTAACAGTCAATTTAGTTATACAATCTCTTGGGACACATTTCTAAAGATCTGATCAGTGATACTTGGAAACAAAATCATCAGATTAGGATATAGGGATTATTTGAGTGGAGTTGCAATCCCCTTGCCCAACACACAATTTTAGACCCAGACTTAAATCCAAATAGGTCTAAGTTAGTATGAGCATCCCTGTGGTCTATTTTCTGATTCACAGCCTTATTTTGAGTTCTTTTGTGCAAGTCATGCAGCTTTTATGAGCCTCAATTTATTTTGGATTCACAACACCACCACTCTGTGACTTTAGGTAACTTCTTTGGATTGTCCTCAGTTCCTCCTCTGTAAAATGATGATTAATAGTGGTGTGATGCCATAAGGTCCAAATATCAACATTGGAAGAAGTTAATTCCAGCCCTCATGAATGACTTGGAGGGGGTCAAGACTTCAGTGGAGGAAGTAATTGCGATGTGGTAGAAATAGCAAGAGAACTAAAATTACAAGTGGAGCTGGAAGATGGGGCTGAATTGCTGCCATCTCATGAGAAAACTTGAATGGATGGGGAGTCACTTCTTGTGGATAAGCAAAGAAAGTGGTTTCTTGAGATGCAATCTACTCCTGGTGAAGATGACATGAAGACTGTTGAAATGACAACAATGGATTTAGAAGATCACATAAACTTAGATGATAAAGCAGTGGCAGGGTTCAGAAGATTGACTCCAATTGTGAAAGAAGCTCTACTTTGGGCAAAATGCAATGTGTGACAGAGAAATAGTTTGTGGAAGGAAGAGTCAATCCATATGGCAAATTTCACTGTTGTGTTAGTTTAAAAATTGCCACAGCCACCCCAACCTTCATCAACTACCAGCCTGGTTAATCAGCAGCCATCAACTTGGAGGCAAGATTACAACTTGATGAAAATTCACATGATGATTAGCTTATTTTTTTAGCAATAAAGTATTTTTTAATTAAGGTACATACATTGTTTTTTTAGGCATAATGCTATTGTACACTTAATAAACTACAGTGTGACGTAAACATGACTTTTATATGCACTGGGAAACTAAAAACTTCATTTGACTTGCTTTATTGCAATATTCACTTTATTGCAGTGCTCTGGAACTAAACCCCACAATATCTCCAAAGTAGATGGAACTCATAGATACAAAGAACAGAAGGGTGGTTGCCAGAGGTGGGGGATGGTGAGTGGGAAAAATGAATGAATTATTTTTGTTTTTATTTTTTTAGTTTTAATAAATGGAATATATTTGTATTTATGAAAGATAAATACTTAGGTCACATTAAAGTACGCCTCAAAGTACATCAGAGAAAGTAACAAAACTTAAAAAGGAAGAAGAAGAAAGCAAACAAAGCACAGCTCCCTTCTGTTACTCAATGATAACATATTTTCAATGACAGAAACTAATTTTTAGCTCTAGTATTATTGGGAGAAAAGCAACATTTTCCAGTGGTCATTAGGTGGTCTGGTGTACAACTTGATGAGAATTTTGTGCCTATTTATACCCTAGTATAATACAATAGATACAATAAAAATTCAGAGTTTAGCTCTAAACATGGACTACTTCTGGGTTCATTTTATGTCATTACCCTTTTCCCATGGGAGCTTCAGAAAGAAAAATGACATGGCTAAGAAAAAAAAAAGTTTTGGAGTGATTTCTTTATAAAGCAAATATATATTATTATTATTTGAGTTAAAAACTAAATACTGTACTTTAAAGGAGTTTGAAAGGATTTCCAGAGTTAATTCTGAAGATATGTATTTTGGCTACTACATAAGATATGACCTCACTGAAAAACAGAGATCCTGACAGTGATTCATGTAGAAAAGCGCACGATCGTATTCTAAGTGAGCAAAGACACCAGAGAAAGTTTATGGTAAAGAATTGACTCCACATTCATCAGTGACATTGTGATATTGATATCAGATATTCCCATGTTTAAAATTGTATAGCATATGTCAGGATGTTAGTAAGTGTTCTTTACATAAAGAATGCCACAGTCAAAAATTTTTCAAATCTACAAGGTTAGACAAAGTTGAGTGGTTTCTACAGATTTTTCAGAGCCTTCAACATGCTCATATACACTGAGAAGCTCAAAGTAACTGACCAAATCCCATCAGAAAATGTTCTGCTTCTTACTCTTTTTATATGTAGAATATTTTTAAATCCAAAAAACAATTGGGAAACACTTTGGGAAACAATTCCTCATCCTATTCAAAGGAGTTTAAAACTTTCAAACATTCAATAAATCATGATCACTATAATAATACAAAAAAAGCAATGATAAGATTGCTTTTTAAAAAATGAGGTCTGAATTTCTTAAATTTGTGATACTACAGTGTTATTGAGGAAACGTTCTCCCAAGTTTCAGAAAAGGATGTAGCCTATCATAGTTTTTGACAATAGATATTTTCACAAGCAGAAATATGTTGTCCTGCCTCGTTCCTAATGATACTTGTTGTCATCTATTCTTTCCACCACTGTTGCCGGGGGGTATATTTATTGCAAGAGACAGAGAGCTCAAAAAGAAAGACAGAGAATGTCTCAGAACAGCTGCATTTCTTAACAAAAAGGAAGGAATAATTGGCTGGCTAGTGGTGGAGACTGGAAGGCATTTTAATCAAGTACAAAGACAAGGTTTACTAACAAGCATTGTTGGCATTTACCGAAAAGTTAGTCTTCCTATTTCATTTAGAAATTTGCCCTGATGTTTTGCACTAGATGTGTCACATTAAAGTGGAAAGACAGGCAGAAGCTATAGTAACACTCACATACACATGTGCACACACAAAACAACTCATGTGCTCATGTACACACATGTGTGCACACATTGTGTTTTGAGACTCTAATAAATCTGGGCAAGGCAACACTTCTCCCAGCTTGCTCTATGATTTAGGATGTTTCTGGGCTACTGGCAGACTCATCTAAGTTTTTCAAAAGGCATGTTTCAATAGCCATTAAATTCCTCAGTTCACCAACTATCCATAAGTACTGTCTACCCCAACCACAGTGTGAAACAGAATCAATTCTAAGTATTCCCTCAATAACTCTACCTTAACTATGTAACAACACACATTTCTGTTAACCTCTTCCTCAGAGTAGACCCGTAAGGAGCTGAGACCACTCTAGCGTCAGGCACTGGATTTTTCTGAATCCCTCTTCACTTTCAGGAAAAGAAGCAACTCTATTTTCTCATTCTGCAGTTTCCTGCTTCCTGTTTTCTGCTGTCTGGGGCTTCCTTCCCACCAGAAGTCCTGGTGTAGACTAGTCTAGAGAACTTGGATCTGTAAGTACTTATCTACTGCCTAAAACCTATGTTGACTAGGATTAGCCAGAAGAGACTTCTTCTTGACAGCCTTCTTTGTCCATGGTCTGAGCCCTTTCCCATTTTCTCCCTGGCACTTCTGCCAAGGTTCAGCTAAGAGAACATATCTGATCCTGCTCCCACTTTATTCTGTGAAACATCGATTCTTCCCTCTTTAATGCTTTTGTCCTCCTCCTACCTAATGGGTCTCCTCTTTGAACCATGCTTCCAACCCCACAATCTCTCTTTTTCATCAAGTGTAAGGAAACCAGGAATTTGCTTGTAGTCCATAAGGTGGCCCTATGCCCTGTTTCTTTAAGTACAATTCTAACTGCAAAGATTTTATCTTCTTATCAGACCACATAATATGATTTCTGGAAGGAAAATAATAAAAGAAAAAATCTTCTTCCTAAGCATAAGCTATGACCCCATGGGAAACTAGATTTGACTGTTGTTTCCACAAGTTTTCTGCTAGTTTTTCAAGAGAAAAAAAATGGAGGTGAGATGTCAAAAATAATCATTATATTCCTCTTCCTCACCCTCAAAATACCTTTTCTGTCATGTCATGTTATCTTTGCTAGTTTTTCCTTTACTTTGGAAATTCTTTCAGATGAATAAAGAAATCATGTGTTCTAAGAACTTTGTATATAGATCCTAATTAGTTGGATTTGAATAATAATGGCAATCAGAAAAATATAGTGCCAAAATATCATCATCTCACTTAATTCTTTCAATGACTCTTTTAGATGGACTATGAGTTAGGTAACACTAGCTGCTATAACATAAATGTCAAACTGACACTAGAGAAATTTTTTTCTCATATGCATAAAGTCCATGGTGGGAGGTAGAGTTCCATGCTGTCATTCAGGGGCTCAACCTGATGGAAGCTTGTGATTTCCAGCCTCTGGCCCTCAAAGTTGTCCTGATTCTTGATATCCAGTTAGCAAATATGGAGGAGAACAAAACAGTTGCACAGCAGGGTTTTTTTATGGCCAGGCCTAAAAGTGTCACCCAGCACTTCTGCCCACTTTTTGTTGGCCAGAACTTGGTCACATGACCCTGGGCTACAGGAGAGATCTTCCTGAGTCCTGCAGGTTTTTCCTTCTCATGTGACTACTAAGATGAGGGAAATGGATTTGATGAATAGGTACCCATTATGTCCGAGAGATGAGTGGTGGTATTATTATTTAGTCACTGTCATCATTGTTATTTCTATTTTATTTTCCTGATTTTACAAATAAAGCAACCAAGATTCAGGATGAGTAACTAGCCCAGGGCTACCCAAGTATTGAGGACAAAAGAATAAACTTGAGACTTTTTGAGAAAAAAAAAAGTAAAAGTCTTTCATTTCTGTGGGGTTTTTTTCTCCTTATGCTGTGAGTCTGCTCCATATTAAGAAACACACACATAACAGTAAGGCTTTATGGGATACCAGCTAATCCCACAAGGAAAAAGTGAGTGGTAAAAAAAGTGAGTGGAAAAAGTGTGCTTGGGTTTTTTCCACATTTCTGTTTTCAAGGACAATGGTATGTGTTAAGTTGTCTGCTTTTTTTTTAAGATTTATGTATGTATGTATGTATGTATGTATGATTATCTTAGAATCAGAGAGTTCACGAGCAAGCAAGAAGGGGGAGACAGAATCCTCAAGCAGATTCCCCACTGAGCACAGAACCTGACATGGTGTTCAATCCCATGATCCTGAGATCACAACTGGATATCAAGAGTCAGATGCTCAACCAATTAAGTCACCCAGGCACCCCCTCTGATATTTTAAAGACAGTAATGCCTAGGACTAAATGATCATATGTTTGGATTTGCATGCTGTTTTACAACTGATTCACTCTATCATTTTTATTCATTCTTTATATCCTTCCTTATTCCAGAATCACATTTAAAGTGGTTCCCTCAAAACTGATACCTGTCATGAACAATGGGGTCTTTACATATGCTAATAAATGAGCAGGTATCACAATAGAGGCTCAAATGGAACTCTGATTCATGAGTTTGCTTCTTGGTTTTCCTACTGGCAGATACCTTATTATATCTTGGTCTTGGATTTCACATAGTCGTGTGACACAGCTGGTTTTAATGAGTCTAAGGTCAAGTGTATATATTTGAACCTTATATGAGTCAGCTGACCTATATAGGTAAAAAAAAAATAATGGTCATATTAATATATTGTACTTGAATATGATCTCATTTCATAAGTCAAAATAAAGGTGACTGCTCCTAGGCCGCTGCCACTAACAAAACGAAATAAATAGATTACAGCCCACTCTTTCTTGAATTCCTGTAATACCTTCATGTTTCCCTCAAAGTAAATGTAGACACCTAACTGTAAGCTGGAAGGTACACCATTATAAACTCTACTTGTCTCTCCATTCTTATCTCACAGAACTTTCTCTCCTCTCACTGTGCTTTATGCTCATCATGGTTCCCTGATCATCTTTTTAGATGGAACCTTCCTCCACTAAACCTTCATCCCAGCCTGCTGCTTATCACTTCCTAACACTTACTGCTCTCTATAACTATGTAAACCTCTTTTTCTTTTGCATACTTGCCCTTTGTCCATCTCTCTCCAATATAACTTAAATTTCATGGAGGAAAGGACCTTGTCTATGTTGTTGATCATTTGTCTGTGATTAGTATATAGTCTGGCCTATAAAAATACCAATTAAAATGTATGGGTGTTGTGTTGCCTGGGTGGCTCAGTCGATGTGTGTCTGACTCTTGATTTCATCACAAGTCATGTTCTCCAGGGTTGTGGGATCGAGCCCCACATCCAGCTCTGCATTCAGCACAGAGTCTGCTTGTCCCTCTGCCTCTGCTCATTCTCTCTGTTTGTTCTCTCTCTCTCTCTCTCTTAAATAAATGGATAATATCTTTTTTAAAAAAATAAAGCTTTAAAGTGTATGAGGGTTTTTATGGCCATCAACAGATATTTGTAAGACTTTCTGCAATATAAGGAAGAAAATATAGTTCTTGCCCTTTGAGGAAGTTATAATCTAGATAGAAAAAGGAGATATGTAGGTGTTAGTTACATAGCCAATATCAGCACAACAAAAATAGTAGTAGCTAAGATTTATCTAACTTGTTATACACCAGATGCTATTCTAAGAACATGTTTTCACTCATTCCACTCTCATCTGTGATATAAATGCAGCTATCATTGCACTGTACAGACGAGGGAAATGAAGCATGATGCAGTGAGGTAAGTGATCCAAGGCCACATAGTTAGCATGTAAGACAGCTAAACAACTAGAAAAAGCATGACAAGCACCAAGGAAGGATTACACTGAAACATATTAGAGGAGCTGCGAGTCAAGGAGCATCTCTAGCCCGGGATTATCAATGAAATGCAAGAATAGAATATGACATTTGAGATGGGATTTGAAAGATACACAAAGGTAATAAAGTAGAAAGAAGTTATTATCATTGAAAGGAAAAGCATCCATGAAAGAGTGGAAGTAGGACATTGGACAACCTATTTTATGTACAATGAATAGATCCACTTGGCTTCATGATGGATCCATCCATCCACTCATTAGTTAGTTGCTAAGTTAGAGCCCTCATTGTAGAGAGCCCTAAATGCCAGACTAAGAAGTTTGGGTCAAATCAATATGAAGCAAAAATTTTCAACTATTGGATAGTGTTGGGGTGTAAATAGTTTTTTTAGTGTGGTGGTTGTTACAAGTTTATCATCTTATTCCTTCCTCTAATTCCTTCTCAGAACATCCTCTCTGATTATACCTAATTAGATAGACTCTTCTCCCCAGCTATCCCTATTAGCATTTGCCTTCAAATACACACATCTTTAATTATTTGTATAACTCATGCTAATACTAAGTTCCCTAGAACAACACTGTCCCATAGAGATGAATATGAGCCACAAATGAGAGCTATATATGAAATTTTAAATTTTCTAATAGCCACATTAAGGAATGAAAAAGGGAAAGGTGAAAATTGTTTTAATAATATATTTTATTTAACAAATATATCCAAAATAGAATAATTTCATCATGAAGTCAATATAGAAATTGATGATATATTTTACATTAATTTTTTTTTTTGTACCGAGTCTGTAAGATTCAGTTGCATATTTTACACTTGCAGAATAAGTCACTCAGGCTTACCACATTGCAAGGACTTACTGGCCACATGGGGCTGGTGGCTAATGTCTTGGACAGTATCTAGAATTAGCTTGGGAGGAAATATGGTTTAACACTTTTAGTCTTGAAGCTTGATTCTTTGGGAGCTCTTGCTGCAGGATTTGGTAACCAGTAGTGATATGACCTGGGCCTTTCTTGACACTTGGGCAGGGTTTTTGTTGTTGTTGTTTTTATTTCCTGGGTACATATGAAGCTACAAGGCGGTTCAGATTTTTAGCAGTAAGATCTAGTATATCCAAAGTTAAAAAAGAGATGCTCTGAAATGGCTCTCACATCTTTCCATGTTGATATGGGTCTCACAGATTCAGCCCCTCTTGGAGCTGTGTCCCTCCTTACCACATATGAGGTGCTGCACTCCCTGCAATGGAAAATCTGTGGGCAGTCCATATGAGGATGCTTATTTTAAAAGTCTTACTCTAAATACAAGTTGACTTAGATACAGAAGAAAAACGCATACAGATGGGGCTTTGGCTAACAAATTCAATGTATTTTCGCAGTGGTCCATGGAGCAGCAGGATCAATATCACCTGAGAAGTTCTTAGAAATGCAGTCTCTCAGGCCTCACCCCAGACCTATACCATCAGATGTTCTTGGAGAGAGGCTCAGCAGCCTGAGTATTAAAAATCCCTCCAGGGGACCCAGGGCACACTAATGCTTAAGAACCATTGTAGTAAGGAAATAATAAGTTAAAGGCAAAGTATGGGGAAGCAGTGAATGTTTGATGTTTGAAAAGAAGAAAAAAACATTATTTTCACTCTTCCAATAAATTCACCACAGGATCTATTGACTTGGCCAGCCTTCATAGCACAAGTAAAATTCATTTTCCCAAGCAACCATATGAATGAATTTCACCAATGTAATGTTGAGCAAAAGAAACCAGAGAAGAGCTTGCATTGTATACCATTCCATTTATATAAAGTCTAAAAAGAGAGACAACTGATAAATGAACTGATAAATGCTGTCAGAAGTCAGAGTGGTGGTTTTTGGAGAGGAGGTCAGTGGCTGAAAGGGAGGATGAGCAGAGCTGCTAGGATACTGAATATGTTGGGTTTCTTGAGGTGGTGATGGTTATACAAGGGTGTTTAATTTGTAATAATCCATCAAGCTGTATATTTCATGAAACTTCCACTTATCTTTATATATGTGTATCTTCAATGAAAAGTTGAGGATTCCGGGATCCCTGGGTGGCGCCAGCGGTTTGGCGCCTGCCTTTGGCCCAGGGTGCGATCCTGGAGACCCGGGATTGAATCCCACGTGGGGCTCCCGGTGCATGGAGCCTGCTTCTCCCTCTGCCTGTGTCTCTGCCTCTCTCTCTATCTCTCTGTGACTATCGTAAATAAATTAAAAAAAAAAAAATTAAAAAAAAAATTAAAAAAAAATTAAAAAAAAAAAAGAAAAGTTGAGGATTCCAGTGGGGTTTTTTTACTCAAAAATCACGAATACACTTTTTTGGGAAGCGTTCAGTAAAGGAAATGACATACGGTATAATGCGGCAACATCCCCCCTCTGTTGTACCTCCTAGACAACAGAGATTTTCCCTTAAAATGACCTATTTAGTACTTATCTGAGCTAGAAGATAAACATACACTGCCCTGATGCTCTCTTCCATCCTCAGTTTCATTAAAGTCTTTCCCCCACTGTTGGTTTCTGCTCAGTGCCATCCTTTTCTTATTCTCAGCTGGTATCAGACCCATTTGATTATTTATTTTAGAGATTATTTATTTGAGAAAGAGAGAGAGAGGGAGAGAGAGTGTGTGAGTGGGGGGAGGGACAGAGGGAAAAAAAGTCAAGCAGACTCCCTGCTGAGCATGGAGCCCCACAAAGGGCTCAATCTCATGACCCTGAAATCATGACCTGAACCAAAAACAAGAGTCAGACACTTAACCTGACTGAGCCCCCAGGTGCCCCCCAGGCCTATTTGATTTTTAAGTCGTAACAGAAAACTGGCCTCAAGTAGAATCCTTCAAGATGATCTGCAATTTTCTTTTTTTTTTAAATAAATATATTTTTTATTGGTGTTCAATTTATCAACATACAGAATAACACTCAGTGCTCATCCCGCTAAGTGCCCCCCTCAGTGCCCGTAACCCATTCACCCCCACCTCCCACCCTCCTCCCCTTCCACCACCTCTAGTTCATTTCCCAGAGTTAGGAGTCTTTATGTTCTGTCTCCCTTTCTGATATTTCCCACACATTTCTTCTCCCTTCCCTTATATTCCCTTTCACTATTATTTATATTCCCCAAATGAATGAGAACTTATAATGTTTGTCCTTCTCTGACTGACTTACTTCACTCAGCATAATACCCTCCAGTTCCATCCACGTTGAAGCAAATGGTGGGTATTCATCGTTTCTAATGGCTGAGTAATATTCCATTGTATACATAAACCACATCTTCTTTATCCATCATCTTTCGATGGACACCGAGGGTCCTTCCACAGTTTGGCTATTGTGGCCATTGCTGCTATAAACATCGGGGTGCAGGTGTCCGGCGTTTCATTGCATCTGTATCTTTGGGGTAAATCCCCAACAGTGCAATTGCTGGGTCGTAGGGCAGGTCTATTTTTAACTCTTTGAGGAACCTCCACACAGTTTTCCAGAGTGGCTGCACCAGTTCACATTCCCACCAACAGTGCAGGAGGGTTCCCTTTTCTCCACATCGTCTCCAACATTTGTGGTTTCCTACTTTGTTAATTTTCCCCATTCTCACTGGTGTGAGGTGGTATCTCATTGTGGTTTTCATTTGTATTTCCCTGATGGCAAGTGATGCAGAACATTTTCTCATGTGCTTGTTGGCCATGTCTATCTTCCTCTGTGGGATTTCTGTTCAGGTCTTTTGCCCATTTCATGATTGGATTGTTTGTTTCTTTGGTGTTGAGTTTAATAAGTTCTTTATAGATCTTGGAAACTAGCCCTTTATCTGATAGGTCATTTGCAAATATCTTCTCCCATTCTGTAGGTTGTCTTTTAGTTTTGTTGACTGTATCCTTTGCTGTGCAAAAGCTTCTTATCTTGATGAAGTCCCAATAGTTCATTTTTGCTTTTGTTTCTTTTGCCTTCGTGGATGTATCTTGCAAGAAGTTACTGTGGCCGAGCTCAAAAAGGGTGTTGCCTGTGTTCTCTTCTATGATTTTGATGGACTCTTGTCTCACATTTAGATCTCTCATCCATTTTGAGTTTATCTTTGTGTATGGTGAAAGAGAGTGGTCTAGTTTCATTCCTCTGCATGTAGATGTCTAATTTTCCCAACACCATTTATTGAAGAGACTGTCTTTCTTCCAATGGATAGTCTTTCCTCCTTTACCGAATATTAGTTGACCATAAAGTTGAGGGTCCACTTCTGGGTTCTCTATTCTGTTCCATTGATCTATGTGTCTGTTTTTGTGCCAGTCCCACACTGTCTTGATGACCACAGCTTTGTAGTACAACCTGAAATCTGGCATTGTGATGCCCCCAGCTATGGTTTTCTTTTTTAAAATTCCCCTGGCTATTCGGGGTCTTTTCTGATTCCACACAAATCTTAAAATAATTTGTTCTAACTCTCTGAAGAAAGTCCATGGTATTTTGATAGGGATTGCATTAAACGTGTAAATTGCCCTGGGTGACATTGACATTTTCACAATATTAATTCTGCCAATCCATGAGCATGGACTATTTTTCCATCTCTTTGTGTCTTCCTCAATTTCTTTCAGAAGTGTTCTGTAGTTTTTAGGGTATAGATCCTTCACCTCTTTGGTTAGGTTTATTCCTAGGTATCTTATGCTTTTGGGTGCAATTGTAAATGGGATTGACTCCTTACTTTCTCTTTCTTCAGTCTCATTGTTAGTGTATAGAAATGCCACTGATTTCTGGGCATTGATTTTGTATCCTGCCACGCTACCAATTTGCTGTATGACTTCTAGCAATCTTGGGGTGGAGGCTTTTGGGTTTTCTATGTAGAGTATCATGTCATCAGTGAAGAGGGAGAGTTTGACTTCTTCTTTACCAATTTGAATGCCTTTAATGTCTTTTTGTTGTCTGATTGCTGAGGCTAGGACTTCCAGTACTATGTTGAATAGCAGTGGTGAGAGAGGACATCCCTGTCTTGTTCCTGATCTTAGGGGAAAGGCTCCCAGTGCTTCCCCATTGAGAATGATATTTGCTGTGGGCTTTTCGTAGATGGCTTTTAAGATGTCGAGGAATGTTCCTTCTATCCCTACACTCTGAAGAGTTTTGATCAGGAATGGATGCTGTATTTTGTCAAATGCTTTCTCTGCATCTAATGAGAGGATCATATGGTTCTTGATTTTTCTCTTGCTGATATGATGAATCACATTGATTGTTTTACGAGAGTTGAACCAGCCTTGTGTCCCAGGGATAAATCCTACTTGGTCATGGTGAATAATTTCCTTAATGTACTGTTGGATCCTATTGGCTAGTATCTTGTTGAGAATTTTTGCATCCATGTTCATCAGGGATATTGGTCTGTAATTCTCCTTTTTGGTGGAGTCTTTGTCTGGTTTTGGAATTAAGGTGATGCTGGCCTCATAGAACGAATTGGGAAGTACTCCATCTCTTTCTATCTTTCCAAACAGCTTTAGTAGAATAGGTATGGTTTCTTCTTTAAACGTTTGATAGAATTCCCTGGGAAGCCATCTGGCCCTGGACTTTTGTGTCTTGGGAGGTTTTTGATGACTGCTTCAATTTCCTCCCTGGTTATTGGCCTGTTCAGGTTTTCTATTTCTTCCTATTCCAGTTTTGATAGCTTGTGGCTTTCCAGGAATGCGTCCATTTCTGCTAGATTGCCTAATTTATTGGTGTATAGCTGTTCATAATATGTTTTTAAAATCGTTTGTATTTCCTTGGTGTTGGTAGTGATCTCTCCTTTCTCATTCATGATTTTATTAATTTGAGTCTTCTCTCTCTTCTTTTTAATAAGGCTGGCTAATGGTTTATCTATCTTATTAATTCTTTCAAAGAACCAACTCCTGGTTCTGTTGATCTGTTCCACAGTTCTGGTCTCAATTTCGTTGAGTTCTGCTCAAATCTTTATTAACTCTCTTCTTCTGCTGGGTGTAGGATCTATTTGCTGTTTTTTCTCTAGCTCCTTTATGTGTAAGGTTAGCTTTTGTATTTGAGTTCTTTCCAGTTTTTGAATGGATGCTTGTATTGCGATGTATTTCCCCCTTAGGACTGCTTTTGCTGCATCCCAAAGATTTTGAACGGTTGTATCTTCATTCTCATTAGTTTCCATGAATCTTTTTAATTCTTCCTTAATTTCCTGGTTGACCCTTTCATCTTTTAGCAGGATGGTCCTTAACCTCCACGTTTCTGAGGTCCTTCCAAACTTTTTGTTGTGATTTAGTTCTAATTTCAAGGCATTATGGTCTAAGAATATGCAGGGGACGATCCCAATCTTTTGGGATCGGTTCAGACCTGATTTGTGACCCAGTATGTGGTCTATTCTGGAGAAAGTTCCACGTGCACTTGAGAAGAATGTGTATTCAGTTGAGTTTGGATGTAACGTTCTGTAGATATCTGTGAAATCCATCTGGCCCAGTGTATCATTGAAAGCTCTCTTTTCTTTGGAGATGTTGTGCTTAGAAGACCTATCAAGGATAGAAAGAGCTAGATTGAAGTCACCAAGTATAAGTGTATTATTATCTAAGTATTTCCTCACTTTGGTTATTAATTGATTGATATATTTGGCAGCTCCCACATTTGGGGCATATATATTGAGGATTGTTAAGTCCTCTTGTTGGATAAATCCTTTAAGTATGATATAGTGTCCCTCTTCATCTCTCACTACAGTCTTCGGGGTAAATTTTAGTTTATATGATATAAGGATGGCTACCCCTGCTTTCTTTTGAGGACCATTAGAATGGTAAATGGTTCTCCAACCTTTTATTTTCAGGCTGTAGGTGTCCTTCTGTCTAAAATGAGTCTTTTGTAGACAGCAAATAGATGGGTCCATCTTTTTTATCCAGTCTGAAACCCTGCGCCTTTTGATGGGGTCATTAAGCCCGTTCACGTTCAGAGTTACTATAGAATGATATGAGTTTAGGGTCATCATGATATATATTCAGTCCTTGTTTTTGTGGATTGTTCCACTGAACTTCTTCTTAAAGGGGAATTTTAAGAGTCCCCCTTAAAATTTCTTGCAGAGCTGGTTTGGAGGTTACATATTCTTTCAGTTCCTGCCTGTCTTGGAAGCTCTCTATCGCTCCTTCCATTTTGAATGAGAGCCTTGCTGGATAAAGTATTCTTGGTTGCATGTTCTTCTCATTTAGGACCCTGAATATATCCTGCCAGCCCTTTCTGGCCTGCCAGGTCGCTGTGGAGAGGTCTGCTATTACCCTAATGCTCCTCCCCCTAAAGGTCAGGGATTTCTTGTCTCTTGCTGCTTTAAGGATCTTCTCTTTATCTTTGGAATTTGCAAGCTTAACTATTCGATGTCCAGGTGTTGAACGGTTTTTATTGATTTTAGGGGGGGAATCTCTCTATTTCCTGGATCTGAATGCCTGTTTCCCTTCCCAGATTAGGAAAGTTTTCAGCTAGGATTTGTTCAAATACATATTTCTGGCCCTCTGGCCCTTTCAGCGCCCTCGGGAACCCCAATTAAACGTAGGTTTTTCTTCCTCAGGCTGTCGTTTATTTCCCTTCATCTATCCTCATGGTCTTTTAATTGTTTGTCTCTTTTTTCCTCAGTTTCCCTCTTTGCCATCAACTTGTCTTCTATGTCACTCACTCGTTCTTCCACCTCGTTAACCCTCGTCGTTAGGACTTCTAGTTTGGATTGCATCTCATTCAATTGATTTTTAATTTCTGCCTGATTGGATCTAAATTCTGCAGTCATGAAGTCTCTTGAGTCCTTTATGCTTTTTTCTAGAGCCACCAGTAGCTGTATAATAGTGCTTCTGAATTGGCTTTCTGACATTGAATTGTAATCCAGATTTTGTAACTCTGTGGGAGAGAGGACTGTTTCTGATTCTTTCTTTTGAGGTGAGGTTTTCCTTCTAGTCATTTTGCTCAGTGCAGAGTGGCCAAAAACAAGTTGTATTGGGAAAAGGAGAAAAACAGAGGAGAGAAAGAAGGAAAGAAAAGAGAAAAAGAAAAAAGAAAAAAGGAAGAAAAAAGAAAAAAGAGAAAGAAAAAGAAAGAAAGGGGGAAAAAAGGGTGTGGGAAGCAATCAGAAATCAAAAAGAAAAAAAAAAAACCACGGGGGAGTATCTTCTGATTCTGTATACTTTAAGTCCCTTGACTTCCCCTGGAACTGGTCCGTCTAGCTGGTCTTCTGGGGGAGGGGCCTGTTGTGCTTATTTTCAGGTGTTAGCACTTGGGGGAGCTGCTCTGCCCCCTGCCTGGTGCAGGGCTCAGTGGGGGTTGTTCACCCCGTGAGGCCCCAGGAGGAACAACCACAGTGGCGGGGCCAGCTCTGCAGCCCTGGAGTCAGCTCCCGCAGTAGCTCTGGGGCTTTCTGGCTGCAGGGCCTGGAGGCTCCGGGGCGGGCCGCTGATCTCAGCTCGGGGCAGGAGCGTCCTTGCTGTCCTGGGCTCTCCCGGCCTCTGCCTGTCCCGGGGGGAGGCCGGATCCTGGGCTGTGTCCCGGCGCCCAGTGCTCCGGGGCCTGCGCTGTTGGATTCGCGCTCCCGCCCCGCAGCCCCCTCCGCGGAGCCGCCGGCCGAGCCCCTCCGAGCTGCTCCGGGTCCCGCCGTGCGCGCTGCAGCCCTTAGGGAGCTCGGCGCACTCCCGGGGCGCAGGTGCCTGTTAGTGTCCCAGGGAGCCCGAGGGCATCCCCGCCCTCCTGGGTCCTGCTCTAACTCCCTGCGAGCCCCTTTCCTCCGGGAAGGTTGGTGCAGCTCCTGCTCCTCCGGGACGGGGCTCTCCTGTCCTGGGGACACTCGCCCCGGCCTCAGCCCGGCTCCTCGCGGGGCCCCTCCCCCTTGGAGGCCTTTTGTTTCTTTATTTCTTTTTCCCCGTCTTCCTACCTTGATAGAAGCGTGAACTCTTCTCACTGTAGCGTTCCAGCTGTTCTCTCTTTAAATCTCAGGCCGAATTCGTAGATTTTCAGGATGTTTTGAAGGTTATCTAGGTAATTTGGTGGGGACAGGTGACTTGGGGACCCTACTCTTCCGCCTTCTTGCCCCTCCTTGATCTGCATTTTTCTAAGTCCCAAAAGAAAGAAGTTTCAAGTCCCAAAAGAATGACATGCTTCTGTGGGAACAATGAGTGACAAAGTGGTTATTTTGGAATAGGTGTCCCCCTACATCTCACAGCATAGACAGCCATGAAGCCATCAGCTTCAGCTACTTACTTGCTCACGCTGATCAGATGTGTTTTCCTCACCAGTTAGGCAGGGAACAGTAGAATAGGATGGGCAGGGCGGTGGGGCAGGGGATATGATGCTGGCCTGGATAGGATGCAGGGATCTAGACAGAGGTACTACTAACCTAAAGTTTCCACTGATTCTATTTAGTGGTGCTTTATCAGGTAAAGCCATGAAATAAGATGTGACCACAAATGTGTGTTTGAAGGTTATTGAATCCTTACATTGTAGATTTCAGTATAATAATAAAGCTACTCTTCATTTTTTCCACCAATATGAGAACATCAGAGACTGTTGGTTATTAAACTGTTCTCACTATCTGTTTTTGGAAACTTATCAGTAGAGCTGTGTACAATAAGCAGAACTGATAATCTGCCAGTATACTCCGGTACTGCTGCAAGTACTTTTAAAATGCCAAAATATTTACATGGTGTTTGGCAAACAGTGACTTAAGCTCCCCTCTTTGCAAGTAACTCTCACTACCATCCTGTCATCCCGGACATAGCCGGCTCCAGGACCCTGCCCCGGTGGACATGCCCATTCTGATTAGCTGACACCAATGCCAGTTATTGTTCTGGATATTACCCTAGCTTTTCTTTTTAAATATTTTTTTTAATTTATGATAGTCACACAGAGAGAGAGAGAGAGAGGCAGAGACACAGGCAGAGGGAGAAGCAGGCTCCATGCACTGGGAGCCCGATGTGGGATTCGATCCCGGGTGTCCAGGATCGTGCCCTGGGCCAAAGGCAGGCGCCAAACCGCTGCACCACCCAGAGATCCCTACCCTAGCTTTTCTTATCACTTTATTCATGCTATCCAAACGGTGACTACTTGATACAGTTTAAGGATCAATGAAAATTAACTCCATAGACTTGAGGTGGGGAAAGAGGACCTTACATTTAGGGAAGATTCTATTTCCACAGCCATGTTGAGACTTTGTTCTGAGGTACAGCAGGAATATCAACATGAATAGCTCACATTCAATAATTAGGGGCACCTGTCTGTCTCTGTCGGTAGAGCATGTGACTCTTGATCTCAGAGTTGTAGTTTCGAGCCCCACAATGAGTGTAGAAATTACTTAAAAGTAAAATCTTAAAAAAAAAAAAAGTTAAATAAGTCATTCAAACATACATGCACAGAAATGCACATGTCAGTGTTATGGAGAGAATGCTCATGTCCTCCCCCAAAACAGGTGTCATATGTTGAATCCCAGCCCCCAGGGTGATGGTCTTTGGAGGGTCTTCGAGAGGTAAGTACGTTTAGAGTAGGTCCCCAAGGTGGAGTCCTCATGATGAGATTAGTGGCCTTATTAAGAAAAAGAAAGAAAGATCGCAGTCTCTGGCTTTCCATGTGCACACGCAGTGATCCATGTGAAGACTCAGTAAGAAGGGAGCTTGCTGCAAATCAGGAAGAGCACTCCCATCTGAGACTCGATGGGATCTTGATCTTGAACTTCCAGCCTCCAGAGCTATGAAAAAACAAATTTCTGTTGTTTAGACTACTCGGTCTACATTATTTTGTTGTGGCAGCCCAACAGACTAATATAGTACCAGTGGTTATGTTAGAAAAACCTATTAAAATGATTTCTAGAACTCACAGGTAAATCTAGTGTAAAATCTAGGTAAAATTTAGTGGATTAAAGTAAATTATTTTATTATTATTTCTTCCTGGAAATAAAAAAGAACACTTTTGAGTTGATCCTTAGTATGCTTCCCAAGGTCCTCATAAAATCACATTTTGCAGCATTTTGTTTTAACACATTTTTCTCAGTTTATGAGGCAAAACATTGCCTTCATACAAATGCCTCTCTACACCCCATTTCCTATAATACCAGATGTCACCTGATGTTTCCCCCACCAGGGTCATATCAGAAAATGAAATTTACTGAACTTGTTTTATTCTGCATGACCAGGCTGTTCCCCTCTTTAACTTTCTCCAAGTTTCTTGGTTCAGTATTTTTCAATCTGTGTACAAGGTTCACGAGGGTGCCGTACTTTTGAAATGCCTAAAAAGGTGAGTGTTTTAAAAAATAGATCTAAAAGAATGTCATGCTTCTAAAAGTAGTATTTGTAAAAGGCACGTTAGAAATGTTTGAAATGTCCGTACACATTAAAATTAGACAATGAACTTGCAAGAACAACAAAGGAAGTGGAGCCAAACTCTCACAAGATCTGCAAAAACAACCCACATTGGGATGACTGCAGTTGGTAGGAGTCATTAAGTAAGGAAGGAAACCACATCATCAGCTCCAAGAACTGGCTCATCTAGAGGCAACAGCAGCTCAAGTGGTTCCTCCAAGACTCAGCAACTCCTCAAACAGCTGTCTATTCAAGGAGCATCACAAACTTACTACCTTCTTTACCTTTTTCTGCTCTTCTAAAGCCACCGGGTGACTGGTTATGCTTCTTTTTTCCTCCCCATGGGGGTTGTGTTTCTTTTCTTTTCAGTGACTCTCTGCCTTTAAATCACTCTAGGTCTTGAAACTTTGTCTATTTGCCATCAAACTTTGTCTATTTTACCATGAAGACTAACGGAATCCTGAGGATCTAATGGATTTGTTTCAGCATAATCTAATATTAATTCTCTCCTGGTAGGTGGAGCTGGCCACATTAAGGTCTGTTGGCCAACCCACAGATGACTGCCCAGAGCCAATCCCTCACCAGTCATTTGTGGTCCAGCTTCTAGAATTAGATGGTGCCAAACATGGCAATCTCTTTTCCCAACATTCTCTAATTAAAGGTAGCATGGCGTAAGAGTGCTATAAATCAGAATAAGGTAAACATTCACATTTTAGCTACTGGGTAGTAGAAGACAGGTTAGTGACTATCTTGGCTATCTTGGTTTGGGATCTCCAAAAGCAAAATTCTCAGACAAGGATATGGGGGCAAATGGTCTATCTGAGAGGTGATCCCAGGAAGCACAGTGAGGAAAGGTGGGGGGAGGACAGCCAAAAGAGGATACATCAATGAGGGGAACTGTGGCTGTATTTCTCTAAGAAGTATAGAGCATATTCAAAATTGTCTCCCAAAGAGGCAAGGAAACAGGTTGTATCTCCTGAGTCCTTTAGCTGGGCATTAGCTGCTGGGTACTTCTGGCGAATCCATGGAAAAATGCCCTTAGTCAGAGTCTCAGAGAGAAGCCCATCTCCTGGAACCAACTGCTGTGATCTCAGGAGTAGCCCAGTGGGATATTGGTGGGGCATAGTCTACTACAAGGCTTAGCTATGGCAAGATCTAAACTCTCTAGACCTCAGAGGTGGGAGTGGGCTGGGAAGAGGTAAGGGAAAGAAGAGTGGAGTGAACCCAGCATCAGGACACCAATATCACAACAACATAGGATTATTTAGAATTGCAGGAAATTGGATTAATTTGAATGTCCAGTAATAGACGCAATGATAAAACAGCTTGTGGTAGATCCAGAAAGGGAACCACTCTGCAGCCATTTATATTACAGAACTGTATTCAATAGCACAGCAGAATGTTGAAGAAAAAGAAAAATCGAAAAAAAAAAGCACATCTATTTTCATTTGGATGGGTTTGTGGATTTTTCTAGATGTGAGGAGCAAATAGGTTCTAAGGAGAAATCATTCAGGTCTTTGAAGATCACATAAAATGAGTAACTTCCATAAAAGGTCCAAATGCTTATCTTAGTCTCTAAACATGTCCCTTTATATTGCTGGGGGAAAAAAGACTCGAGAAATGGGATGCCTGGTGGCTCAGCAGTTGGGCGGCTGCCTTTGCCTCAGGTCATGATCCCAGGGTCTGGGATTGAGTCCCGAATCGGGCTTCTGCAAAGAGCCTGCTTCTCCCTCTGCCTATGTCTCTGCCTCTCTCTCTCTCTCTCTCTCTCTCTCTCTTTCTCATTCTCTCTCTCTCTGAATAAATAAATAAACCTTAAGAAAAAAAAAAGACTCTAGAAAAGACTGCTCCAACGGGTGAGTTTTGACTCAGTCCATTAGGAATATAGGAAAACTCTGGCTCTCAGCAGTCTTGGGTCCTGGCATCTCAGCCACACTCCCCAAGTATCTGACTAAAAAGAACCTGAGCTCAGAAGTTGAAGCACATATGAATGTGCTTCAACATAGACAGACTATGTCTACTGCTAACCTCTCCACAAAATAAAATAACTGAGAAGTAGTGGCCAGGCTGTGACTCTGCTCCAAAAAGCCTTCATCATTTCTCCTACAGGGAATGTTCTCTCAAAGACTTTTCCTTATCAGATTGAATTAAAAAGTGTAAATAAAACACTCCCTGATTTATAGATGAATATTTTAATGGAATTCCAAGTCAGTTTATATCTAGAACCATAGCTACTTTTCATGCCTATGGTCTAGTCAGATTAAAAAAAAAAAAAAAAAAAAAAGGATGGCAAGAAATCCTGCTGTGCAAGGTTTAGCAAGAGAGAGGGAGGCAAGATCAGAAAGGAATAGGAAGGATGGAGGTCAAGGATAGCAGGTCACAGACAACTGGAAACAAGAGCAGATTTGCCTTTGTTTACATTGCCAAGGGGGAAAAATTAACTTGATGGAGAAGGTAATTAAGCATTTCTTTTTCCATCACGGTCCAGTCTGGCTTCATATCCAGCTGTTCTATTAGACATTGTGATGATTCTTCGTCGAGTCACAGAGTTAACGATGGCCAGTGTGGCACCAATGTCACACGGTACTACTTCCCTCACCATTAACCTTTATTTTATTAATAGACAGTAAAAATTTTGGAGTGAGAATAGTCCAACTCAGGTAGTCATATAACGAGGGAAGCCTGAACGTTTATAGAGAGATGTTGTCGGAACAAAGAAATAATGTGAGTAAATCAGCAGATTGGCCTCGAAAGGCATATTTAGAGAGATTATCTGGCTCAATATCCTCAGTTCTTAGGTGTAGAAACCAAGATCATGTAAGGTGAATGGGTTTTCCTGGAGTTACAGAGCTTGTCATTGTAGATCCATCTGTATCCACCTGTCAAGACTGATCCTCCTTTTTGCTTGTATTTTCAATAACCACCTGCAGAGAAATTACACCTACACCTCAATGTAGGAATAAGCTGATTTACACAAAGTTACTGTTTGGAATGTGGTGTGTGTTTTCTAACAGAAACAGTTGGTGGGACATGATGGTAGTTTTGCCAGTCGCGTCTCAGAGACTGTTAGTATCCCCATTCCATAACTCTGGGAATGCTTGGCCCCCTTTTAATGGGGGTTAATGATTGCATAATGAAGACAAATGACCAACTGAGTCTGGGAGTCTGGCCTCCCAATGCTAAGGGAAATGTCCTGTCCTACAGACCTGGTTACTTTTCAGGTAAATATAGATCAGCTTTGTATGTCCAGCTGCACTGAAACCTAGCATAGGTTAGATCATTGCCATCTGAATACTCTGGGAATGTATTGCAGGACACATTTCACCTATATAGAGGAATAGTCACTGCAAAGCTTCAATGAGGTCATAATCGGCTGTGGAGACACTAATTTATTTGGATAAACACACTGTTCAGGTGAAGGAAAAACTACTTTATTTTAATTGCTTCACATAATAAACCAGCCATTCAAATAAGGAGGCTGGGATAAATATTTTGCTTGGTGTAATTGAATCAGTTTACAAGAATCAGAGGAAATCCAGGCAATTGTGATTTCTGTGCAACTGTTGTATGAAGGTAGGAGACTTGTGGATGAATGTTTACATGCTACAGAGCAAATATTTCAGGCTTGGGGGTTTGCAAATAGCATTTATCTTGTTTAGACCCCTTGGAACTTTTACACCAAAATGACCTTCTACTGCAACTCTAAATAGTGGTCAGGGCTTAACTTTATTACTAGATGGATTTTGTACATCTCCTAACTTGAAAATGGTTTTCAAAGACAGTCATCCATTCAGTTTCATATTTTATGGTCATTTCAAATTTTGGTGCAAAATGTTGTTTACCAGCTAGATTGTCCTCCTCAGTTATTAAACATATCTGTGTATGTTTGGGCTATTTCCTCAAGTCAAATCTACCTTAAGAATTCAAGAAGTGCCATCTTTGATGAATTTATGGAGTGGGCACCAAGTTCTGTAGCTGATTCTCAATTGTACTCCTAAAAACCCTTTGTAAAATGGCAGTGTCACTGGCAGTAGGGTATAAATTTCTGTAGCTATTTTTAATCTTGTTGGGGTCATGGGTCCCTATGAGAATATGACAAGAGCTATCGCCTTCGAGAAAAGTGAATACAACAATATGTGTACATGTTTTACAGACTGATTCATACCTTTAGAGTATATTCAGAGGTTAAGAACTAAGTTCTTAATTGAGATTAAGAATTTTTGTTTTAAGGTGCATTTTTGACAGAAATAGCATCTATTTTGATTTATAGCTTAGATGTTTATTAAAAATGCAAGTTTCATCATTCATCATCACATCTTCAATATATACATGTACTATTCTGTACAGGCATGTGTAATTGACTACATTAAAAAAATGAGCTGCTTTTTAGAATTTCTGTTTTATATTTTTAAAATTTCAATCTATTTTAACTATTCTTTTAAACCTTTTCAACTTTCAAAATGAGATGATTTTTTAATTTCTGGAAGTATTTATTATTGTTAATCTTAAAAGATCCATCTTTAAAACTTTGGTTCAAATATTCAACTTAATATTTGCATTTGAAATTTTTTTCTAATAGAACATTGACCTTAGGGCAGCCTTGGTGGCTCAGCAGTTTAGCTCTGCCTTCAGCCCAGGACGGGAATCCTGGAGGCTAAGGATCGAGTCCCATGTCAGGCTCCCTGCATGGAGCTTGCTTCTCCCTCTGCCTTTGTCTCTGCCTCTCTCTCTGTGTCTCTCATGAATAAATAAAAAACTTAAAAGAAAAAGAACATTGACCTTAAAGATTTTGAAAGTCACAATCTACATATACATTTAATTCCAGTTCTCTGCTATTAAAATAACATTGACTAAATCTCAGAATTAGGTGATAACTCCTTTCCCTTTTTTGAACATTACCAAATGATAATTTTTAGAATTAAATAAAATATGAATCGAAGGTGCTGCAAGGATTTAGTGTATACAAATACATTTTTCATGATAGTTTATAGAACTTACATAGAAATAACAAGCTCTTTTAGTGACCATATACACTCAACATGTTTTCTTTCTTATGATGAATAATGATTTTATATTCATATACAGTGCAACTTTCATCACCTCCTAGTCAGAAAAGCTCTGCTGTCATTTCAAACCCACAACTAAGTATAACATAATAGGATCTATGATTTAAAACATTCAGGACCATATCCAGTCTTCTCAAAGTTCATGTGACTAGGAATTCAAAGAGCCCTTTGAAAAGAGAAACTTCAGTGGAAACAATCTCAGAGCCACATAGTCATGTGTAGATGCCATCATGAGCTTATAGCTTTTATCTTGCTTTATTGCTGTATGTGGAGGCAGAACCATTTCAGATACAAAACAAAAGTAACTTGTGGGTTTGGTGATGAGTCAGATTGATAGGAAATCCTTGCCATCACATAAAGACATATATTTGTGTACACACAGAATATACTCAAATATTTCTAGGTTACAGAGTCTTTTATATATTTTATTTCTAAAACTAGGACACTTTCTTAAATTAATAGTATGGTACAGTTCATTTGGTAGCATTTTTTTCTTAATCCTACACAAAATAATAATGAAAATAACAATTGATGGTGTCTTAGATTCAATGAAGTGTATTATATATAGATTAGAATACATGAGAGCAGAAGGCACCTTAGCAATATTAAAACGACTCTCCAAGGAAATTGAAACTGAAGGGTCAATTAATTTGCTAAAGAGACAGATTTTGGTGACAGTCCAGAGATTAATTTTTCAAATACTTTCACCCATCTTATGTGAATCATTAGACCATAAACTCATAAAATCAATGTAAATCACTTTTTAAAAGACATTTCTTATGTAATATTTGATGCATGAAGCATAATGTTTATGTAAGTTATAAAGCATAATGAATTATTGTTGAGTATAAATGAACACATTTTAACTACACACAAAATCTTGGATAATCTTAAAATATTAATGTTGAGAGAAATGAGTATAGCCAAGCCTAGTTATCAAATGATGCCATTTTTCATAAATAAGTAAAATATTTGAAATTAAAATTTAGCCTGATTCATATAGTACCTTTTTAAAACCATTGCTCACCTCAGTGTTAATGTAGGAAAAAAGTATTCAAGAATTTTTTTCTTTAAATCCACATGTTAGAGCCAAAAATTAAAAAGGCATGTTTTAATGGGAACTGGTTTAAAACAATTTGACTAGAGTGAGAGAACAGTTTGGAAAATTATTGTCTATGCTCAGTTTTGCCTCCAAATTTGGACTTTGAAACTTATTGTCAGTCTCAGAAAGAAATAAGCTGTGCAGATAATTAAACATTTGCCTTGGGGGAATTATTTGCAGTTAATTAAAATCATACACTTTGGGTGTATACTTGCTTCACTGGTTATTAAATTTGAATTATATGTTAACTATCCAGGTTTCTCACTTGTCCATCAAATGTTGCTTGTGGCAGGTTCAAGAAACAGACTTTCTCATAATATTCCAAACTGCATTGTTTAAAACTATCTCCTAGCGTGGAGGGGGAGAGAGGTAAAAGGAGTAAGGAAAGAAAGAATGCTTTGAGACTCTGATTCAGCTCTGTTGGGTGCTACAATTCAATGGAGCAATGTGAACTCAGTAAGGAACCCATTTTTAGGTAACAGAAGTGTCAGCCTGCCATGCCCAGTTTGCTCCATGGCCATATGCATAGAAGATAAGCTCATGACTTTTAGATATCTTTGGATTACCACTCTTTTAGCTGTATAAAAAACATCCCCTAGATTGTAACCTGTATGAAGGCAGAGTCAATTAGTATTGACTCCCTAGCCTCAAGAAGTATCTAACATAGAGTTGTCCCTAAATAAATACTTTTGGAGGGAATAAAAGGCCCAATTTAAGTCTTCCTGCTGACCCACCCACATGCCCTTTATGATGGCTTTCTAAAGAGTCTACAGAAAGGCCTCAAACATCTAACAAGGAATCCTGCGTAGTCTTGCAACAGTCCATAGTCATTGAAATCTATTTGGCCATGTTATTTCCTGCAAGTATATCATATAACAACAACAACAAAAAAAAAGATGAACTTATGCTAATTTCACATTTAAATGCGCTATATGAGGGAGAGGATGAAATTGCACAAAACAGAAGGTTTGCATTCCCCTTTGCTATTGTTCTACTGGTAGTGTGCCTCAGGAAGATGAACTTAATTACAACTGGATATCAAAGCTCTACATCTGGCTTATTCAAGGACTCAAGGCTCCTGTATATGAACAATTGCAGTAATGGAAGCATTAAGAACATTAAAATTGATATTCCTTTAATCTCCCCTATTTTGCCTTCCTTTCATATCCTTTTGCACAATTCTCCAAAGACTTTCATTAATGCATAAAACCTGCTTACATTTTCTTCTTTGTTGCAAAAAAGATGACCCAATCAAATTTGTGTCATCCTACCTTTGTAAACTTTGTACAAGACCTCTTATGCAGTAACTTCAGGACCAGCTTATTTACTATGAAAATATCTAAGTATTTTAATGGTATTTTAAAAAATAAATAAATTCCATCTCCCAAAGATAGATATATCATGACAGTGTTGGAAGCTGCTCTATTTCCCAGTTAAAAATTCTGACTAGATGTTTTGCTTATTTGTTGTGGCAGATTCTACAAAGGACAAGAATATCACAAAAGACAATGAAGTAACAGATCATTCTGGGTGTGACCAAGATCATCCTAATGGTAAGTTGCAAGGTCCTTTTTTAATTTTTTTCTGCTGAGAAATATTACATTTAAAAAACAGATTTTAGTTTTTCTGGGAAAAATGGAATATGGTAATATTTTATTTTTATGAATATCAAGTGATTTGTAGCTGCCAAGTTTAGAAGGGAAATTTGCTCTCTGCTATCCTCATCATTCACTATTTTTGTACCAGGCTGACTTTATTATTGTTACCTGCCTAAACTCTATAGGCATCAGATTTGCAACTACAGAAATGAAGAAATGATAACAATGAGAAAAATGTGACACATATAGACAATACATCTAGGTGATTAAATCTACATATCCATGGAATACCAAGAAGAGAGGCTAGAACAAACAAAAATGAAAACAATCTTTAGAAAAATAACAGAAAAAAAGTTTTCCTAATGTAAACCAGTTCCTCCACCCAAAACACAAGAGTATACATACTTATTTATAGACAAAGATACTGAAAACTCAAATAGGAACAGAAATCTACAAAGTCTCATGGAATTTCTGAACATCAGTGATAAAGAAAGGCTTTGAAAGCACATAAGAAAATCAAAATCAGGTTACAAACAAAATCACCAAAATCAGATTAGCCTTGCCTTTCTTCTTCCACAATTCTAAACACTAGATGAAATGGACGAACATTTCCATTGCTCTAAAGTACACAGTTTCTATATTTAGTGAAGTTGTTACTACTCATGCATGAAGTCAAGACTAACATTTTCTCAGGAATTCATAGATTAAGAAAATATGCCACCCAAGTATCCTTCCTGTGAGTAAACTAACAGAAATCCTGTGCAAAACCAATAAATATAGAAAGGAAGGAAAAAGTTAAGACTGAGAAAGTCACACTTGGAAAGAAGTATGTGATAAGAGACTCATTAAATGTATGAAAATGTTGAAATAATTGCTTCCAAATTAGGATCAGAATACCTTAATTAAATGTAGACTTTTATCTTTGAAAATTACAGTATATGTTGCTTTAAAATGAGAAGGAAAAAGGAGAGACTTCTAGTTTCAGGAATGAAAGTCTAAATAACTTAGACCATTACTCTCCCTGAAGATAACTAGACAAACTACACCAAAAACAAAAAGGTATGGAGTCTGTTTAAAGGCACCAGAGAACTAACAGGGTAGTGAAAAATTGTCAGGCTAGGTTCTGGGAAAAAATAGATATCCAGAGATGTGAGTTCAGAAATTGAAGCTGTTTTTTTTTTTTTTTTTTTTTTCTTGGTCATTTGCTGATTCTGCAAAAGGTATCCAGAGTCCTATTGCTGAAAAGGGCAAGGGACCACGGTAAACCCCCTGGTTTCTTTGTCGAAACCCTAAAGATATGTATCCTAGCAGAAAGAATCAAGCAGCAGGAGACCAACTTTCTGAAAGACTGATGCCCATCTTTGAATCATCTCAATCCTCAAAATAAATGAAGACCAACCCAGATTACTATTCCCCATAGGCACCAGAGAAAAACCAGTGTAAAACCATTTACAAAAACGAGTTCTTAGCCAGAATTTCCAGCATGTCTAGCACATACACACACACACACACAAAAAAAAATCGAGAAAAAATGAAACATGGTAACATAAAAAAAAAAGTCAAGAGAAACATGCCCAGAGCACCCAGGTGGCTCAATTGATTAAGCATCTGCCCCAGGTTGGGTTCTGCCATTCCCCCTGCTTGTGCTCTCTCACTCTCACTCTCTCAAAATAAATAAATAAATAAATAAATAAATAAATAAATAAATAAATAAATAAAATCTTTTTAAAAAAAGAAATAGGCCCATTTGGGCTGAAAGTATTATAGTTAAAACATAAAGTATAAAATAATTTTCCTGGCTGTTAATAGGAGGATAAAGATGACATTGAAAAAATTAGCTGAGAAGTGGAAAGTCAAAACAAAGCATCATAAAAGAAAAAGAAAAAGTCTAGAAGTGAAAGATACAATAATTGAAATGAAGAATGCAATGAATAGATTCATGGTTTAAATGCAAACACAGATGAAAAAGAATTTGTGCACTAGAAGTTAGGTCAGAAGAATATATCCAAAATAAAAGTAGTAGAGAAAAAAAGGAAAGATAAACACTAAATAAAGGGAACAAATATAGAGGATAAATGGTAAATCAATTGGAATCCTAGACAGAAAGGAGTGAGGTAATTGAGCAGAAGCAATATTTCAGAAAATTATGCTGAGAAATGACCTATATTGATGAAAGACATCAGATCACATCTTCCTAAAACCCTTTGAACTCTAAGCAAAATAAATCCACAAGTATGCCCATCATTGTACAACTGCTGAAAATCAAAAATAAACAGGACATCTAAAAAGAAATCCTTAAACAATTAGACTGATACCTGACTTTAATAGATACAATAGAAATAAGAAGACAATATAGCAGAATAATAGCCAACCAAGAATTCTAAGCCAAAAAAAAAGGTGTGTTTCAAGAATAAATTTAATCAAGCAAATTTCAGGCCAAAAAAAGAAAAGAAAAGTTCACCAACAGAGAATTTTGGTGTTCTTCAGGTAGGAGGGTATTGATACCAGATGGAAGGAAAAAGATGAAGGAAAAGAAGAAAAAGCAAAGTAAATGGTAATTATTTGATAAGTCTAAATGAGTACTGATGATACCAATTCTTGACAAGGAGCAGGAAAGTATGACATATAAGAGAAGAGAAATCAATTAATACAAATCAATTCAGAAATGGTACAGATTGTGTAATTAATGTGAAAGGCCGTGTTAAAAGTTATTATAATCATATTCCATATCTTCTGAAAGCTTAAAGGAAGATTGTCCATGTTAATTAGAGACATTAAAGGTATAAAATGACACAAATTGAATTTCTAGAGATGAAATACTAAATGTCTGAGATGAAAATTACACCTGATGAGAATAATGGCAGATTAGTCACTGAAGAAGAAAAGAGTGGTGAATTTGAAGAAGTAGCAATAGAAACCATCCAAATTGAAACGCAAAGAGAATAAATGATTGAAAACAAGAAAAATATAATCAGTGAGCTATGAAAGAACTATAAAGGTAATTGCAAGCCCAATATACATAAATTGAAATATCTGAAGGCAAAGCATGGAAAAGGAAGACAAAAAATATTTGAAGTAAAAATGATTGAAATTTTCCAAAACTTCAGTGAAAACTGTGAATCCACATATCCAAGAAGTTCTATGACCTCGGAGCACAAGAAACATAAAGGAAATTATAACTAAGTACATCATCATCATCTTGTTCAACATCAGTGATAAACAGAAAAATTTCAAAAACAGAGGAAAAAAACAGGTACAGGGAAATAGATATAAAGAGGAAGCAGAAGTCTCATTGGAAACTACAACTAAAATTACAGGCTAAAACATGAATGACTCTTACAAGTATAATGTTAAATCATAGAAGGTACAGAAGCATATATATTGTACAATATCTCATATCAAATTCAAAAAGCAGGAAAAGATAGTGATGCTATTTAGAAAGGCATACTTGTGTGGAAAAATAATAAAGGGAATCTAGGTAGTGATTACTCTGAGTTAAGGTGCTGATTAAATTTTGGTGATTAAGGAGGAGGTTCTGATTGGCCCATGAGCTGGTCTTCTGGACTGGATGGATACATAGTTTCTATAACTATAAGAAAGTATAGTTTCTCTATTTGCTTTTGGTTGTTTAACTGAACTCTCAATATTGTTCATGCACTTTCTTATATTTTGTTACATTTTTAAAGATTAGTTAAAAGAAGAAGGAAGAAAGGAGGGAGAGAAAAGGAAAGAAACATCAATGCCAGAATTTATAAATCAGGATTATGGTGGGGAGTAGGGAGGGTTGCACAAAAGCTGATTTCAATAAAGGTAGTCAAAAAGTAAAAATCGTGTTCTGCTACAGATTCTGACAATATAAGTTAGGATTAAGAATACCTTTGAAAAATTTAATGATAATCACAAATAGAATTAAATCACAATAGAATTAAGGGAAGATACTCTCTCAATTTCCTGGTATGTTTCATACCAAAAATGAGTATTTTCAATAATGGAAATAATTTTAAAAAGTAAGTAGCAGTGTAACAAAAGCACAATATATCAAATAAGACAACAGAAACACAGGTACAGGTACAGGGGAAAAAAAACAGGTACAGGGAAGTAGTTATGACAAGAAAGGTAATTAGGTTAATTTATTAAGTGTAAAAACCAGTTGGGTTGAATTAATTTTAAAAAATAGTAAAGGTGTAAAAAATATAAATTCAGGAAAGGTATATTTGGGAAATGAACATTAAAAGAAAGCATGAGAAACTACTTTAGAATCTATCCAGTTAGAATTCCAGCAAAAAGTCTTGAGCAAGAGGGGCATCTGGGTGGCTCAGTGGTTGAGCATCTGCCTTTGGCTCAGGTCGGGATCCCAGGTCCTAGGATCCAATTCCTCATTGGGCTCTCCACAGGGAGCCTGCTTCTCCCCCTGCCTGTGTCTCTGCCTCTCTCTGTGTGTCTTTCATGAATAAATAAATAAATTCTTAAAAAACCAAACAGAGTCTGGAGCAAGAAAGATTTGGTCATTTTATATCAGTAAAAATTTAATTCCCTGATTTAATATAATAATGATGGGTCTTTATATGGCAGATGATACAGTAAGAATAAAATCCAACTGCAAATGCAATGGGGGATTCACAGATATATTTTCAGTCAATGACAGAATAAATAGACTACAAAAATATGGTATCTTTGAAAAATGTGATTAACACTATAGTCCTACTGTAGGAATAGGCAAACAAGTCAATCCATGAAATGGAATAAAGACTTTAGAAATGGACTAAAGTAGATCTGGGTTTTTAGCACATCTTCAGGCTGACATTTCAAAGACAGATGACTCCATAAATGGCATTAAGACAACTGCTTGGCCATTTGGAAGAATAACCTGAATCCCAATCTCATTCCTTATACTAACCTAAATTACAGGAGGAGCAAAGATGAAATGTAAAAATGAAACTAAAAATACCAGACTAAAAAAACAAAAGTATGACTTTTAAAAAATTTTGAAATAAGAACTGCTTTTTGAACTGTAAACAAAAATGCACAAACACATGATTGTATACATATGTTATAAAAAGGCATTCACATATATATATGTATATATATATATCTGCAATGTGTGTGCATGCATCAATATATGTCATAAGAAAGAAAAATGGCTAAATCTGAATATATGCATTTTGACATGATAAAGATTATAATCAAATTCTAAAGAAAAACTACTAGGAAAAGTACTCTCAGCCTAAATGACAAAGAATCAATTTTCTTAAAGTAAAAAAAATCTTATAAATCAATAAAAAGAAAAAAAAACAAAAGGAAAATGGGAGAAGGACTCCATTATAATTTACAGAAGAAATACAATCACAAATATGAAGAGATGGCCTATCTCTTTATTTCTTAAAGAAATGCAAATAAAACATGATTTCAGTTTTAATCAAACAAGTTTATGTAGGAGAATTAGTGGGAGTAAGGTATCCAATCAGGCTCACACACTATTGGTGGGAGAATGAAAGACATAACCACATCAGCAATTTTGACAAAATCTAAGAAAAAGTGTTCATACTATTAGCCTAGAATTATGCTTTAGGACTTTGTCTTAAAGTAACACCCACCAAGACTAGGGCGATGTGTATTTACAAAAATCTTCATCACAATACTATGTTTAATGGGAAGAAAAGAAGGAAATGTCAAAAATTTTGTACATACTATGGAATATACTGCATTTTTTTTAAGATTCCTATTTTATTTATTCATGAGAGGCACAGAGAGAGAAAGAGAGAGAGAGGCAGAGACACCAGCAGAAGAAGAAGCAGGCTCCATGCAGGAAGCCTGATGCAGGACTCGATCCCGGGTCTCCAGGATCATGCCCTGGGCTGAAGGCAGGCGCCAAACCATTGAGCCACCTACGGATCCCCTATACCGCATCTCTTAAAAATAAAACTACTTCAGAAATTTTATTTTATTATTTTTTTAAGATGTTATTTATTTACTCATGAGAGACACAGAGAGAGAGGCAGAAACATAGGCATAGACAGAGGGAGAAGTAGGCTTCATACAGAGCCCAATGCGGGACACCATCCCCAGACCCTGAGATCACGTCCTGAGCCAAAGGCAGATGCTCAATCACTGAGTCACTCAGGCATCCCTCTGAAGAAATTTTAATAACAGTGTAAGATTCTTGTAAAATTATGAGCTAAAAAAGCAAGAATCAGAGTGTAAATTCATTTTGATCCCAGGATATATGTGTATATTTCTGCATGTGTATATGCGTATTGAGCCACATACACAAAGACTCACTAACACATATATAGAGAGATCCATATATATGTATACATATAAGATATATATCTACATACGTGGGAATACACACATATATGCATGTATAAATGTATATCTGCATGCATATGTATACACATATGCATATGCAGATGTATATCTACATATATATGTGCACACAACAGAAAGTTTACAATATTAACAGTAACAGTTATAAAATTATTATAGCAATAAATTATAGTTATAAAATTATTCATAGTTCTCAATAATTATATGTACTTTTCAGTGTTTCTAGAAGGAAACTACAATTCTTTTGCAACTGCAGGAAAAAATAATTTTAGAAATAATTTACATTAGGTAGTAAGTTTTTTGGGCCCCAGGAAAAAATGAAGGATGTCTAGAAGATAATCAAATTCACACTAATCTGGGTTTAATTTTTGCTCTTAAGCTGGGGTTTTTTTACGCATGATAAACATAAAATTTTGAATATTAGCAGCAATCAAGTTTCAAGTTTAACAAAAGGATGCAGTTTCCATTGCCTTTAAGACAAGCATTGAAGAAACAAAGTCTTTGTTCTCATGAAGATTTGAGCATATAGTAATCTGCAAACAATAAAACTATACTTTTGTTACTATTGTTCAGAACCAGTCCATTTACAGAGTGCAGTTAGGTTTATCCTCTCAAAATGTTTAGTTCCAGACTGATGGCCCTAGACCAATTTTTATGCAAATTATTTAAAGCATTAGCTTGAGCCAAACTTAATTACCAGGGCTCCAAGAAATAATCACGTGATCTATTTCTAAAGAAAAATGAATGGATTTTTGGATTATCTGTTCTAATAGTCCCCTCCCATTAGCATGGATGATTGAGTTCACTATATAAAAATATATACATAAACTGTGGGACCCTTTATGTTCCTTTGTTTCCTCTGCCAGGAGGGATTAGGGCAGAGGACAGTGGGTGGAATTCAACTAGACTGAATGTGGAGAAGCAAACATAAAGCTTGCCTGCATGGGGTCAAGAAGCAAGATGAAACATGGAATGTCTGAGTGCACTGCAGAGAAAGACAGAAGGGCTGGAGACCCCTGGAGTCATCATTAACACACAGCAGGCCTGGGTGCAGGGCAAGGAGCTCACATGTACCTCCTCTTTGTGTAATATGCCCAGTCCTGGCTTGCCTCAGGAATGAGAAAATATGATTATTCTTGGATTTCGAAGCTGTGCACTTCACTTTTCTCCCTGTTTTTTATTGACTTTATTTCAGAAAAATTAGAAAGAAGAAAATACATGTATTTCTATTTCAAGAAAAGATTGCTAAAATATGTAAAGCACGCAGGTGAAACAGATCAAGAGTGGGGACAAGTGAAAAGGCAGAAGAGAGAAATACTCCAAAAGAACTTTGCAATGGCCTCTTATCCTCAAAGTGAAATGCCAGCCTTTACTAGTCAAAGAGAAAAATCCCTAGTATTCATCAAGAGCCTTAGGCTGCCACCACGACCAGCAGTCCCCCCAACAGCAGGTGCCGCAGGGCCTGTAGAATCGCTGTCTTCCTATCCCTGATTGAATTCCTGTGAAGATTTATCAAGTGGGGCGCTGGGAGTGAGGACACACAGGAACAGAGTGGCTGCTTCTATTCTCTGAATGCTCTACTCTTTGCCTTCATCATACGACAAAGCCAAATTGCAAATGATGAGTCAAAGTTCCCCGCAGTGACCCAAGAGTAGGTGTGGGGTCGGTTCCCTATCACAACAGTGATAGGGAATGAAGCTCACCAAACAGTGAACCTCCTCTCTCAAAATCATCCACCCAATAAACAAACATTGGTGGTAACTAAAAACTTCACGAGGAGACAGAGCCTCATATCATGCCATAGATAGAGGGAATCTAAGTTATTATCCAGTTTTGCATCTTTAAAAGTAAATAGATAATGAACCTGAAGCCCAAAGAGGTTGTGATTTGCCTAAAACTTAAGTTCTTCCTTCAGGGTTCTTTGTAATAAATACAGTATATGGATAGGCAGCCAAAGGCACTTACCTTGTTGCTAAAGGATGCAATAGAAAATAAGTTACAATCCCTAATTACTATTTGCAGACATTGATGCTTGCTATAATGGACAGCCAGTTAATTAAACATTTATTGATCACTCCTTATTAGTAGGTGCTGGGAGGGGAAATATGAATAAAGCACAGTTTCATAATGTTCATAGACCAGTAAGAGAGACCAAGAGATACCACTATATTACAATGTGGTAAGGAGAATAATAAACAAATGAGCAAAGGAATTCAATAAGCAAAAATATAAAAATGATTGATTCTGACTAGTGATTTAGAGGACGTCACAAAGAAAGGTAAGTTGATGACTTAGTTTTGAAAGATGAAGAGAATTTTATCAGATAGAAAGAGGGGAAATGAGGATATTTCAACCAGTGAGAATACACGTTAAGTGGACACAAAGGCAAGAAATAACATAAGGTGTTTAGAAAATGGTGAGTAGGTTGCGACATAGAAGAAAGGTAGGTGATTTGGCCAAAAGACAAAAAAAAAAAAAAAAAAAAAAAAGGAGAAGAAGAAGAATATGCAAGAAGAAAGAGCTACTCAACAGCTGAATTTCCCACGTTTTTTAGAGTTCAAGTACAATAGATATCAAGCCAAAGTAACTGGATTTAGCTAACCACAAACACCTTTTAGTTATAGTTTTTTCTTCTATGATATCACTGAAAGCATTTTTGTTTTCTAAATTGTTTCATCATAATTATTAAATTAGATAATATGCATTTGTTGTAAAATATGAAATGCAGGTTAGCAAAATAAAAATTCTGTAAATTAAAATCCCACATACCATCCAAAGATAATCAGTGTTAAATATGAGATAAAGCCTTCTAGTTTTTGTCCCCACTAATCTAAATACATATAAAGGTATATGTGATGAGTCCATAGTTACAAAAATGAAATCATATTCTATGTTCTACAGTCCTTGAAAATCTCATAATATATTTTTAATGGTTGCTATCACATAAAAAAAATAGTTGCTTAGACTTCCTCTAATCCATTAATTAGAAATTCTATTGCTATTTTCTGTCCTCTGTATATATCATCTTTTCATGTGTCATTTTGCTCCCTGACTTTTGTTTTCTTAATGAATTTTAATTCAAAACTTTGATTTCTGAAACATTAATTTATGAACAGCATTCATTAATTTAGGAATAGCATTCATTCTTATGACATCCATTGTCCATGTTCATGCTGTTATTGTGTTTTTAGGCTTGTAGATTTTTCTGATTGTCTCAGTTTCCCCTTCAATCAATCCATCTTTTCATTTCCTTATTCATCAGTTCTTAGAGTTCATTGCAAACACAAAAACACTGCTTTTGTTTTTCTGGATATATCTTTTTTTTAATAATAAATTTATTTTTTATTGGTGTTCAATTTGCCAACATACAGAATAACACCCAGTGCTCATCCCATTGAATATATCTTTTATAAAAATATTTTTCCCTTACTATAATTCCCCTCTTTTATTATGTTTCAGTTTTAAGTCCCCTGTTCATTAGGATAGCTAGGAATAGCTAACCAGGCAAGATGTTTGCCAGGAAATAAGTGGAAAAATCCCCTTCACTTTCCATGTGCTATAATCCTTCTTTCCATCCAGCCATACTGGTATCTGTCCAGTATTTATCTAAGGTAAACTTGGAATGCAAAATCTGTGGCTCTAGTTTTATCGGAAATAGGATTTATTTCCTCCCATCTCACTCCTTGAAGTTGGATTTATAAACTTGGTTTTAAAATTTAGCACTTATCCTTGTCAAATTCCATCTTATTTCATTTAGTCTATTTGAGAGTGCCTCAGTGTTGATGTTGTTGTCCAATATATTGGCTATCTCTCTCAGTTTCCCGTAATCAAAAAGTCTGCTGAGATGTCTGGGTGGCTCAGTGGTTGAGCATCTGCCTTTGTCTCAGGATGTGATCCTGGGGTCTGGGGATAGAGTCCCACATTGGGCTCCTGCAGGGAGCCTGCTTCTCCCTCTGTATATGTCTCTGCCTTTGTCTCTCATGAAAGGATAAATAAAATCTTAAAAAATAAATAAGTAAATAAATAATAAAAATTAAAATCTGCTAAGTGAATTTTTCATAAATTTGGAATTCTGCTTCACATCTTTCTAGAAAGAACTTTACGCACATTTAATGCCTTTTTCCTTGCAACTATGCATTTTGAGGCCAAGTATTATATCTATTTTATTTAAGACCTATTCCTAGCACCTGACATATCTGCCATTTAGTAGCACATAATACATTATAGAATAAATGACCCATAGTATAGTGTCACCACTTTTTATAGTACCCAAAGATGAAAAAAATGGGTGAAAGATTTTGCACAGCTTTCTTCTTCATATAAAAGAATTTTGTCATTAGTAGTATCATCAAATTGTCTAAAGGGTAAAAGGCACACATGGAATTCTCATACATTTCTGGTGGGAGTGCAAATTGGAACAAACTCTTCAGAATGCTGTTTTTCAGGATTTAGTAAAGTCAAATGTATGCATTGCTGATTACTTACCAATATCACTCCTGAGCTTATACCCAAGTGGTATGAATACATATATCTAGACATGCACAAGAATGTTTTTACCAGTGTTCTTCATAATGGCTCCAAACAGAAAACAATGCAACATCCATAGGATATAATATATTTGGATAGTGGAATAGTATACATCAGTGAAAAAGAATGGGCAATTGGTATACTCAACAACTGGAATTAATCTCACAGAGAACATGTGAAAAAGCAAGCTACAAGAAAGCATATAGTGTAAGTTCTATTTCAAAAAAAAACACGCAAAACTATTACCTTTTGTCTGTAGTGGGGTATCCATTGTTTCCAACAGAGCACCACTCGTGCTAGAAGTGTTCTTGTTCTGGGTGGTGATCACACAGGGAGATACTTGTATACGTATGTGAAAAGTCATCAAGCTATGTACTTACGACTTGTATGTTTTATATAAGCAAGATATACTTCAGCTTAAAAATTAAAAAACAAATAAAGACATTCCCAGGCAAAACAAAGAGGAAGAAAGAATCTGTAGTCAGATAAACCCAGTTGGAAATTTTGAAAGCAGATGGGGATCACAATACTTACTTTCAGAGCTAATGTGGTAATTAGAGATAATGTATGTGAAAAGTCTAGGCCAAGTCTGGCATTTTTAATAGGATAAATAATTTGCAGATACACGTATATGCTGTATGCCAGCACTTCTCAAGCTTTAATGCATATACAGATCACCTAGAAATATTGTTAAAATGCATAATCTGACTCTAGGTCTGAGATGAGGCTTGAACTCCTATATTTTTGAGAGAAGAATGGAAGTTTTTGAGAGAAGAATGGAAATGAATGGAGTTTATCAGCAGGGAAACATCTTGATCAAATCCGTGTTTTAAAAGGCATTTCTGCTAGCAATTCACTGGATAGACTATAGGAGAAGACAGTAACAGATCCAAGAGAAGAATGTATCCCTGAATGAGGAAAGGGGAAGAGGAAATGGAAAGTGGGAAAAGAGAAACATTTTGCAGAAGCATCAAGACTTGGCATTGTATTGACTTTTAGGAGTGATGACAGTCATCAAAGACAGCTTGAGATATTTAGCTTCAATGATCGGACAGATAAATATACCTCTGTTGTAATTATTTTATCAGATCCTTTTGATTAAAATTGAGCTTGAAAGGAACAATGTCAAAAAATTTCTTTTTGGGGTCATGCTAGCAGAGAATGAACCAAAGGGAGGCCATATAGTGGGCAGCTTAAGAATAGTTGCATTAAAGAGGAAACTGTAATAAAGTGTTGCACCAGTTAGCTTTGCTGGATAATCCTAAAAAATAATCCTAAAAGTCCCATTGGCTTACAACAAAGGTGTGTTGTGTCTCTGCGTGGTTCTGCTCCATGTGTTTCATTCCAGGATGTATCGAAGTAGCATACTCTCTCAGGATCAAGAAAGTTGGAGGAAAACATGCAATGGATCTTGAAGCTTCTGCTGAAATGTAGTACACATCCTGTGTGTTGCTGTGCCATTTTGTAAACTAAGTCACCTAATAGACCTGGTATCAGTCAGATGGGAACAAACACTTGTCCCATAGTGGCCATTGCAGGTTACATGGTCACAGACATGGAAGTAGAATCCTCTTACGGGAAGAAGTAGGGACCATTTGAAACAATAATGCAGTCTATCACAGGAATGTGCCCAACAGAGCCCAACCCCCTCCATATCCTCTTCAGGCCTATAACCAACTCTAAGCTATGGATTTTTCTAATTCAACAGTTCAATATTCTCAGCATAAAAAAATATATTCTCAGTATAAAACCTTTCATTAAAATGAGGCAAATGGACAGATATCAATTTCCTCTCTTAATGAGCACTTAAATATTTGAAACCGTACAGGGGAGGGGGAGAAGCCAGAGGGTGTGGGAAAAAAAAATTACTAATCAGCCTTGGAGTAATCAAGCGTTGGCTGAATTCTCTCCTCACCTTTGCCATATTTAGTAGGTGTCTGTCTTAACAGAATAGTTAAGCTGTTAGGTGACCCAACCCCTGTGTGCTCATGTTACTTAAGTTGTTCATGATCTTTTAATGGGACAATGAGAATACTAGTATTTTAATTTTATAGGAATCCTCAATACAGGAAATGTATATATCTTAAAGAGAAATTAGGTGTAGAATAGCCATACAGCCCAGGAATTATTTAAAATTTCAAAACTTCCAGGTTGTGCCCATCAGTGTTCAGTGCATTGATAAGCTAAACACCAGTTATACCTGTCAGTTCAAAGAAGAGATTTTTTGCCTAATTACCTGGCTATTTCTCATAAAATAATTGACATAAATTTGATGATTGGCAAAATTTTCCACTTTGGTTTGAAACTGCTCTCTGCCTCTCCATGCCTGATCAAAACACCGTTTCTGAATGTTTTGCTTTTTCAAACCACGGATAAATCTACAGTCATGCATGTCTCATTTCTCTTCTTTTTCAATTGCTGTTCTTGACAGGACAAGAGCATGATTCAACAAAGAATGAAATAAAAATTGAGGCAGACTTCCAGAGCTCATATATGGAAACAGAAGGTATGGAAACCAGAATGCATTGTTATCAGAGAATGAGATGAAACTGTGAACCATGACTTCTGTCTGTCCTGCTGTTTGTGAGTGGTGTGTGTGTATGTTTTAGGCAATGATTACCAGATAATGGCAATAGTATTCTGCTTTATGTGCTTCTTAAAACTTGAAGGGGAAAAATGAAAAAAAAAACACATTAACTTTCTCTGCTTTAGTCACTGTATTTTCTCAATGATTCCAATTAAAATATCCCTGAGTATCCTTCTGTCTCATTCTATTTAGAGCTTTCGCCAAACCAAGAAGATGCCACGACTGTGGAGCAACCAGAAGTGATCCCGCTAACAGATGACCAAGAAGACAAAGAAGGTGAAAAAGGTAGCACTGCTCTTAAATTAACCCATCAAGAATAAAGAGTTTCTTTGGATTCCCTCCTAGAATGCAACCATCAGTTATCATCTGGCAATAGCGATCTGTAAAGGGGGAAAATGAGCAGTTCTTTCATCCTGATCCTACTAGTGAGAGTAGAATAAAATCTAAAAGTAGTAAAAGAAGATACATTAACAGGTTTTTTTGTCCTTTCAAGAAGTTTGAAGATGTTTTTTATTATTCGTTTCAATTTAATTTTAAAATCATGAATACAAAAATCACAGTATTGAGAAAGCCTTTAAGAAATTGAAATTATGGACTAGATGGATGAGTCTTAGAAAGTGTGAGATGGCTTTGAAACACAAAGATAAACCTTTCTGTATTGATTTCCTTCTGTCGTCCTTCATATGGTAGTGATTAAGGAAGCAATTTAAGTCAAATATACACATTATATGAACCTTCTATATTGCAAGCTTTGTCCACTAATACTGGGTTGCAGTAATATTGACTACTCTTAAAAAAGTAAGTGAGCATTATAATGATTTCTGAAGACATAGGAGGAATGAACACTTTGTAAATTTTAAACCAGTATTTGGGCCATCAAATCAATATATTGGAGTAAAGACAGGCATCTTTTTAAAATATCTATTTTAAAAAACTATTATCAAAGAAATTTTATATTTATTGAAGAACTTGATGAACTCCATTTTAAATTATAAAGCAATCTCTTAAAAGAATCTCAAATATGAAATAAAAAATGAAATGATTTGTCTGGTATACTATATCATCAATCATGCTGCTCTTAAATAAATATGTGTTTGCAAAGCATTTGCAAAGTAACAACTTGACAGGCCTTGTTTATAGAACACAGTGATCAATTTTGGTTCCAAATTAAAAGGCAGACATGATCTCAATAGTAAAATCAGGTCAATAGTAACTACAGCTTCCAAATTATGAACTCTTCTTGGCAGGGGCATTGACACAGTTTAATTACTAAGCCCTGTTAGTGATTTCAACATCCTTTTTTTAAATTTCCACTGCATTGAGAGCACAATATCTTCCATCTCTTTGCTTCTAATAGCTTTTTCTCTATTGTAAATCCTAGTTCAGGTTCATGGCACCATGTTCCTGGCAGGTCAAGTAAATGGCATATCGGATATATTTCCTGTCTGATGACGTAACAGAGATTTTCTAGGACCCTTCCTTCAGACACCGATACATGTCACTGCGCTCTTCAATTGTACTTCTCTAATGTAAAACACACAATGTCTTGCCTGCCTGTTTAATTTCTCTATAGCGGAAATTATTTACTTTGTGTATTGTGCCTCAAGACATGCAAGAGAGGAACATCAAATAACTGGTACATTTTCTTCTTTTTAACTTGACCTGCGAGGGAAAAACTAGCTTTCAGCACTCGCCGACACGCGTCCCTTCTTCCAGAGGTTCTCCAGCATCTAGCCTCCTCTAATTACTGGAGAATTAAATATCCGCTTGCCTCTCCCTTGCAGGGATGCCCATCCTCTGTCGCACAGGGGGAATGGCACATGAGAAAGAAGTGAAGGCCAAAATCTGCTACTTGCTGATAGTGACTTTGAAGTTGGATTGCCTTTTTTGAAATGTGACTTTTCACTACAGGAGAGTAATAACCCGCCTGTGGCCTCAAATTAACAGTTTTCCCTACTCTTCTTTCTGGGAGACATTAACCTTGGCCCTGCCTCACCTGTTTGTGTTTACATTTGAAATAACTTAAAAATGCTCCCCTTGTCGTCTTACTCCTTGCTTCAAAGTAAGAGTTAATAGCGAGCCTGCTGCACATAAAGGAAAGTCACGGAAGGAAAGTGGGATAATGTAGATCCAGAACTCTGTGGAGTAGCTCTGCCCCACATTGACAAGGTGGGTGGCCTTGGGCAAGTTATTCAAACTTGCAGTGCCTCAGTTCCCTCCTCTGTAAGATGGCAAAGACAAAATTACCTACCACCTACCATTGTGGAGAAACTTTAATAAGTTGGCACATGCACAGAAATCACAATACCTGCACATAGAAAGCACTTGGTGTTTAGTATTTCTCATGCTTTGATAAATTATGACAGAGTCGAGAGAGTCCACATCTGGAGTTTCTTAAGTCCCTTTGTGGTCCTTCCTAACTATTTTGAATTCATAAAAACTTTACATTCTCCCTTTCCTTCAACGAAAAACATTGTTCTCCACTTTCCCTTTACAGCACTGTCTCCTGTAGGCAGTTTTGATATGTATATTCTTTTCTATAAAGATAGAACAATTAATGAAAGGTGAGGTGGGAGGCATTTCTCGCTATTCAGAAACTCCTTTTTCCATGTCAAGATATCGGTCTTCTATTTGGGAAGTGCTAATCCAACCATAATTCCTATTTTTAAAAGAAGATGCCATTGATCTATTGGCAGATCCATGGGGTAAACATACTAAATAAATCAAATGAGAATAATTTTTTTTCGCTTTCTCTAGACTCATAGAGTTATTAGAATCTTGTTTGAAAACATTTGAGAATAATGCTCCAGGTTTTGTGTATATTCAGTATCTCTTAATGGAAAGTTTTAAGATGTCTTAGAAATTACTCTTATCTGAAAACAGAAATAAATGAATATTCTATTATATTTGTCAGGATATCCTTATAGCTTTAGAAATATTGGTTGTGTTATTTTAGAATCCAAGGAGACAGAAAGTGGTTGCTTTCAAAAAAAATTTCAGACCAGGAAAAAATGTATAACCTTTTTTTTCTCATTTTGTAGCATTCTATAAGATTAGAAAATGTAGATAATCTTCAGGATACATCTTCTATGGCTCCCAGGTGTATGAGCACAGATGTTGCAACATTAAGTTTTTAAGTTAGCTCTACCAAAATATGGGTTTTGAAAAGAAGAGAAAATATTCAGCAGAAGTTCATGCTGATAAAATTATACAATAGCACAATGGACATATCCCTGGGAGATCTGAAATACAAAAATTTCAACAGGCATAAAGTGAGGTTTCACATATGGCAGTTTTTCTCATAGAGCCACATTGCCTCTTTCTAAATGAGTCCAGTTTTATGCTTTCGCAGCAGGATCTACAGCACATATGAAATCCAGTAAAATAGCACCATTTAGGCTGATAACCTAATAGGAAAGTAATGTTTAGGAGATCTCCTCTAAACAGGATCTCATGTTTTTAGCATACAATAGAAAGCCAGTTAAAACATTTTTCTGAAGATTTTTATTTCTAGTTGAATTTAGAAATATTTTACATAAAATCTTAACCATATTAAAATCATGTCATTATTATAATCAAATAATTTGCATGTATGATTTATTAGGAATATACTGGAATTTTTCTTCACGTGTTCCATAGAAGGCATACATCCCAATTATTTTCCTGTACCATTGGTCAGTATAACATAAAATAGTAATTCTTTATTTATCTGTGATTGACCAAAATGTTACTGGAAACTTAAGACCTATGTTCTGGCCTAAAACTTTCTTGGGAAAAGATGGATGTAGATGGGGCATACAAGTAGAAGGTGAACTAAAGGTCACGAATTATAAATTATCATGTTGGTAGGCTAGTTTTTTTGGCCTCTGACAAGCATGGTTTCTGGCTCTGGCTCTGTGGCTCCAGGCAGTTCTTTACCTTCTATGAATCCCAGTCTCTGGGATTGTACAATGTGGACTATGAACTCAATAATGCAGTTTTACAAATTTTCACAGAAGGCCAGAGAACCGCACTCTTAATAAAACAAGGGGAGGTGACATGGGGGCCAATGGTCATCAATGCACTGAGAAAGCCCAATTCAGAGGTCTTACTCAGTTTCACTTATTTCATTTTATTGCTAAAAATGCAGAAGTGCCCTAGACCAGACAAAAACATCAGTTAAGTCAACCATATTTTATTTTGTGACTTAACCAGTTATTGGACAGCCAATTATTCCCTGAAGATACTTTCAATATGGCAGAAAAAAATGCTTTTCAGCTGAAATTTGGTTTACACCCAAATTGTACTCGGAACCAGGCTGGCTTTCCATCACCATCTTTCTTATCTATGTGGGAAACATCCTTTCTTGCAGCTCCTCTGGCCACTGTTTCATCTTTTGGGGAACACATAGTTAGGAATCACTTTTTCTTCTGCTTCTACCAATCAAATCCAATAGGGATTCATTTTGTTTACAAAGCCACCATTGCACAGCCCTTGGTGTTTTCCACCATTTATGGGATTCTAACATCGCTGACAGAGCCGTTCCTCTCTCCTTGAAAAGCAGCCTAGATGCCAGCAATGTAGCAACACACAGCATCCTTGGCATTCAGCTTTTCCTCCTCCAACCTGTGATCTTTGCTCTAGAAAATCATAGTTCGGGCATGCTTTTGATTCAAACAAAATCTTACATGAACTTGCATCTTAGGTAATTGACTTCCTGGAACTCTATATTTTCAGAAAGTCTTTTTATCTCATCTTTTCAAATGAAGTAGACTTTCATAATGCTGAGCTTTTCACATTAATAGCACTACAGTTTAGTTTGGGTAGGGCCATTTCATGTTTAGGTAGTTTCTTCTGTTATTGGTCTTCTGTCCTAATCAGTATTTTGTATTTGGAATTTGTCAACCAAAAATTTACTTTAGAATATAAGATAAATGCATAATGCTGGTCTCTGTTAAGGTTTTATTAATATTTTTAAGTGTTTAATGAAATTTCTTGTATTGGTCAAATATACTGAACATAAAAATTATGACCTTTTAAACTAATTACTTCAGTTTTCTGCATATCTGTATGTAGGCAATATATATATATACATATATATATCAAATATATAATCAAAGGAAATCAAAGGAATCAGCTCATTGAAATTGCACTGTATGACAAGTAAAGATACAATCTTTATATTTACATTGGGGCATGACTTTTTAAAATTCGTTTTTGGACTGCTAATCCTCTGTGTGTTTCAAATAAAAATGTACCTTCAAATAAAAATGTACCTGACCTATAATTTTAAAGTTAAAAAACACAGAAGAAGAATAGTATATTCATGTCTGCAATAGTAATTTTGGCTTCCACACTGTATATCTGCATGCATGTGCATAAATTTAGATTCAGCATTGGCTCAGTAAGAAAGTATATATCATGCTTCTTGAATAATAACATTATAATATTATTGGCCAAATCTTTTAGCTTGCTGGGATCAGCTTATCTTTTAAGATTTAGAAGAATTTACCCCAAACCTCCATTTTACATTTAAGTGGGGGAAGAAACTTAAGGATATGTATAGGATCAAAACTTGTCAATATTAGTCCATCCTTATCCTATCTGGGGAATTTTCAGAGGCCGTCTCTTCTAATAAATTTCTAGCAGCCAGCTTTGTTTCTGGATCCACTTTGTCTTTTTGTATTTTCTCCCCTTCCTAACTCCCCAATTTCATTTCCAATTTGAAGCTGTAGCATGCTTAGGTTGTCTGGTCTTGCCCTGAGGCGTATGGCAATGTGGTTTATCAGAGTAATTTGCAAAGATGAAACAGACCTCTCCCTTAAGTAGAATTCTGTCTCCAGGTTGTGGAACTTTTTATTCCTGTCAGCTCCGTTAGAGTTCTGCAACTCTCTGCACAGCATTAAGGAATTAAGAATTCCTTAATTCTTAGCACATCTAATGAAAAGATTTTTACTTGCATCTAAGCATAATATTATTTTGCATACGTCCTTAACTATTTCAGACAATTAGTCTCCTCTAAAGATAGTGAGTAAATTGTGAACACTGGGTGACATGTTCATTATATTTGCCTTCCTCTCCAAGATAGTAAATAATGTTAAATTGTCATTTTCAGAAAGATAAAATCATGAGTATCTTACAAATATAAAGTGGATACATGCAAAAGGTTTTCTTTAAATCATTAATTAATGAGGAAACTAGAAAGATATAAAACTGATTCAAAAGAAAATGTTAGATGTATTTATTTCCATAATGCACATGCAATCAGGAATACTGAATGTAGCCTCACATAGACACATACACACATAACATTCAGGGGTACTAAAATTTGAATGTCATATAGGACAATAAAATATATTCCTTCTTCTCCACCAAACTGAATGCATTTGCACAGCTGCCAAGAAGTCTTATTTTCAATATTACAAGTTTTCTACAAGTTAACTTCTATCTCTACAGATGTGTACAATAGTCTACTTGATAGAAAATTAATCAAAGGAATAACACCCAATAGAATCAGATAGTTCCAGAGAGCATACTGGACAACATCCAGCCTTCCACAGAAGGGATACCCAGGGAGCTCTTTTACCCATTGTCAAGTGTTAGACAAATTTTCTTGGCAGTGCAATGAAGGTAAAACTGTCATTTTTACCCTTTTTCCCATTTCATTGAATTTGCCAATGTTGGTTGTATGATAGGTTTAACAGACAGTGATAAAGTACCAAAGCAGTGTTGGGGTAGGATAGCAACCTCTAATTACATCTCTGAGATTGTCATTTATTTGTATCATTTTGTGCTAAGGGCTGCTATTTGCTATTCTACATATACCATAGATGAACATATACTGTGGATGTATGTATACTTTTAAGATGCTGCAATTGTAAGATGTACCATTATTTTACTTATCATTAAAAAATTTTTTTTAAATCTTGCCAGTTAAAGTAAGATACATTTTCTTATCATTTAGACATCTTATCTTATAACTATTGAAATAATTTATAATTATTTTATAACTATTAAAATAACTAGACATGGGGCGCCTGGGTGGCTCAGTCAGGTAAGCAGCTACCTTCAGCCTGGGTCGTGATCCTGGGGTCCTGGGATTGAGCCCCACGTCCGTCGGGCTCCTGCTCAGCAGAGAGTCTGCTTCTCCTTCCTCTGCCCTTTGCCCTTGCTTGTGCTCTCTCTCAAAATAAATAAAATATTTAAAAAAAAATAACTAGATGTAGAATTTTATCATCAATAACTAGAGAATACTTAAACATAGGAATGTATTAAATAAATTAGTTAAAATAGTGCTAAAACTTCATCAGATTCAGTCTCCTTCTGAATCACTTTCAATCAGAATGATCAGTATCTGTGTTGTTTCACAAATACTGTCCTCTGTGCTATTAAACACTTGATGGTTCAGACTTTAAGAGTATCCATAAAGAAATTAAAAGGAACTGTGCTATTAAGATAGAGCTACCTTACTTTTTCACTTAGAGACTGTTGCTGAACACTTCTGATGAACTACTCCCTCAGCTCCGTCCCTGTTTCACTACTATTCCCAAGGATTTTCATCTAAGTCATTGAAACCCATTCTACAAGTTTGGGTATTTTTGTTTTTGATGTTAGTGCCTGTATAGGATCAGTTAATTTCATCACAGTATCCCAGCCAACAAAAATTTAACAATTCTCTATTTCATAGATGTTAAGATATGGAAACAATGCACCTTAGTATTACAAAATGTATTTATTTCACTGTGCAAACAACACTAAGCCTAGGTAAGGAAAACCTAATTACTGGTGATATAATTAAGTAAAGTTAGTTTTTCCTTCTAACTCATAAATCTGACTAGAAGTAGGATCCTTGCCAGCACATTCGTATACCGTTTCCTATTGCGTATCATATAACCGAGAGTGAGAAATTGTTCCATTCATTCAACAAATACTTATTAAGCACCTAATATTGACATATACAGCCAATCAGGACCATAGATGTATGACATTTATTTCACCCTGCTGGCGTTTGGTATAGGATTTGTATGGAATAGTGAAAAAAGCATAAGAAATATGATTTGTTTATATAAAAGTAAGCAAATAATATGCATTCTGGTTATACACAGTATAAACAAATTTTTTGTATTTTGAGTGTTCATATATACCCATTGCATATAGATATTATTACTATGTATTATATACCTTACTTATATATAACATATAACACTGACTAGCTTGAACCCCAAGTAAGCTGCTTAAGCCTCCTGGAGCCTTAGTTTTCTCTTTAGTGAGAGATGTAGTTGTCCTCATGTCTCTTGGAGTTGCTGGAAAGATGAAATGAAACCATCTTTGAGGGGTGATCTGTGGCTTCTAGCAAGCTACAACCCATCAGCCAAATCTGGCCTTACTGTCTCTTTTTATATGGCTTGTGAGCTAAAAAAAAATGGTTTTGACACTTTTAATTGGTGGGGGAAAAAGAATAATAATTTGTGAGACATGGAAATTCTATTAAATTCAAATTTCAATGTCCCCAAATAAAATTGTATTAAAACATGCAAAACCTGAAACATTGACTATCTGGCACTTTACAGAAAAAAATCGCAGATCCTTAGTCTATACCATATATGTGAATGTAGCCAAAATTACCCTGAATGTGAAACCACTCATTATCATGCAAGAACTTCTAAATTACATAGTTTTCATTAATACACACCTACATATATGCACATATGTTTCATTATGTTGCAAATGCTGGCTTATTCCCAAAATGCTTTGCTCACCTGTAGGCACAGCCTTTGCTCTGTCCACACCCCTCTCCAAACTGAGGGATTGGAAGAAAATGGCCCCCTCTCATGTTGATGTTAGCATCCATTAGAGGCAACAGTGTGACTTGGACCCCAAGCATTTCACACTTTGGATGGTGAGAAGGAATACTCCAAAGTCTTTGCTCTTTCTCCCTCAGAATAAAAATTTAAGTTACCAATAAACACATTTTTTTTTTTTTTTTTTTTTTTTTGCCACTGCTTAAAAGGAGATTATGCAGATCCTAGGTGGCTCAATCCGTTGAGCCTCCAACTCTTGATTTCGGCTCAGGTCATGATCTCAGGGCCATGGGATCTAGGCCCTCCTTACCCGCACCCCCCATGGGGCTCAGCACTCAGCACCATGTCTGTTGTCCCTCTCCCTTGGCCTTGCTCCAAAATAAATAAATAAAATATTTTAAAAAAATAATAAATGTTCAAAAAAAATTTTTAAATACAAATAAAAAAATAATAGGAGATTCCACCTATTTGCCAGTGAACCAAACTTTGCTTTTTCTAAGTATACTACAAGTGAGATCTGCATTAGGACCATTGGACTAAACATCCTAATCATAACCATTTTTACAGAAAGACCATTAGGTGACAGAACTAACAAAAATCCAGGTCTAATCTGTAAGGTGAGTTGGGTGCATAGTTAGGGATGGTAATAATATGAATGTGTAAATATGTCCATTTACACAATTTGTTGTAAAGACCAAAATATTGTTAACTCAGGTTTTAACATATAAGCTTAAACTCAGATAATGGTTCGAGTATCTGCTTTCAAAGACCACAGAAACTCAACATCTATTGGCATAAAATATTTTCTAAAAAAAAAACAACAAATAGTGACCAAATAATACATGATATATATTAGATAAAATATTTTCTGTACTTGAATTTAGACTTGACCACTTCACTTAACTCAGATGAAGGAGCTTCCAGACCCTATTGATTGTACAAAAAGGTATATCCATTCTGATTTAGATTTCGAATTTAAGTGCTACTTCTCTGTTTTAGAAGGAAACTCAATTTCTTTTTATTACTCGTTATACATCAGGTGCCTTCATTTCAGCACAGTATGTAAAGAGCAGGTGGTATAAGGAGTACTTTGAATGTTAATTATTTTTTTCATTTATTTCACTGTGAGGATTTACCTTTCAATGTGTTTTTTATAATCAGGATGGAAACAATTAGGGAGCTTGCTGCTTGAATGTTTCACTACATTTATTTTATGACATCTGCTGCAATGATTTAAAAAAAAAGGAAAAGAAAAAGGGAGGTAAGCATTTTAACAATAGTGAGGGGTTTGGGTCGATTGTATGTGATCGCTTTATTTCATTGTGAATCTTCAAAGGAAACGTCGTGATGAATCAGTCATGTTTCTAACCAATAAATACCATTTCATTGTTAGAGCTTACATTTTTGACATGGAAGCATGTCTGTTCATGTTTCAGAGATGTCGTAGTTTATTAGTCTCAGATTTTAATTGAAACCAATAGAAATAGAAAAAAGCTACAGAGAAATAGGAAAGAAAGGGAAAGAAGTGGAAATTTATTGTTAAAGACATATTTCAAAGGAGAATATTCTTTTTTTCCATTTATAATATTCAGTTTATTGTTCAAATATACACAAGATATTTACTGAACCTGTCCTTCATTTTCATATACTTTGGACCATAGTGCATAAGATAATATTCAGTATCAAGAGAGGTATGGTATGTTAAGATTTAGACATATAATTTCAATGTAAGGGAATACTTTTCAAAATTAATTTAGTCATTTCATAGTGTGTTACATTACTACTGTTCTTCCCATTAGCAAAATATTAAAAATAATCCTGTGCCATCAGAAAATAAAACTTGCATAAAATCTAGTAATTATATGTAATTAAATAAGATAAGTAATAGAGATGATAAATATAGATACAATGTGTGGGGAGGTGTTTGAGAGAGACAGAGACAGAGAGAGCTGGAAAGAGAAAGACAGAGACAGGGACAGAGAGAGAGAAGAGAGCACATGCCTGAGAACTATGCTGGTAGTTTTGAAGATAGATAAAAAAGGCTATGGGACACGGAAGGCAAGCAGCCTCTAAAAACTAAAATATGTAAGGAAATGGATTCTTCCCCAGAGGCTCCAGAAGAAAGGTAACTCTGCTGACACCTTGATTTTAGCCTCATAAGACCCATTTCAGACTTCGGGCCTCTGGAACCGTACAAAAACAAATTTGTGTTATGTTAAGAAACTAACCCTATGGAAATTTGTTATAACAGCAATAGGAAAGGAATACATTACCTCTCAACATGGTTTCTTTAAACCATGTTGAAAATTCAGGCTTGTCTTAATAGATCCCCAGAGAAAGGAGAGGCTCCAATATCTTTCCATCTTCCAGTTGGGAATTACCATGAAGTTCTCCCTGCTTCTATAATCTCTGCTAAATTAGGCAGCATTTTTATTATCATGACCCATCCCTTCTTAATGTCAGTCTCTGTTGGTTGCACAACTGAGATTTAATTCGGGTAAATCTAATTACCATGGCCACAGTAAGTGGAAATGAATAGTTATGCATCTCTGGGAGATTAGAAGAAAAGGACTCCAAGGCATTAGGGAAATGAAGGCTGGGAGAAGGAAAGGAAAGAGAAGGAAAGGCGGGAGAGAAGGATGGAAGGATGAGAAACAGCTGGTTTCTGTTTTCTGGTCTCAGAAAAATAACAAATTCAATATCCAGCCAATATTGTTTTGGAAATGGACGAGATATGAAATTCATGCCCAACAGACTTTCCCGTTTGGCTGTCTCTGACCGACGAGTCGCACAAAATGAGGAGAGCTTTTTGACCCTAAAACTTTTCTAATAGTTAAAGGCCAAACTGACCACAAACATGGTTGGTATATTATTCCAGCACAGTGGCTGTCAAATTTAGACGTGTTTAGGCATTAGAGTATTTGTGATTTCTAGACCCTACCCCCAGAGATTCTGTCTGACAAGGTAGACCTTGGTGGGTGTGGGATTGCACACTTTACTAAGCTCCAGGAGTGGGTGATGCTGCTGGTCTGTGGGCCATACTTTGAATGGCAATACTAGTCTAGTATTTGGCATCCAAAGTTAGATTCTTCTTTTTGAAAATCCCTTCAGCCTTACCCTCTGACTTAATTTCATTGGAGGGTGGAGTGGCTAAACATGGCAAAAATGGTAGATACATAGATACATAGATAGACAGATGATAGAGAGCATACGCCTCCTCAGTCAATCCAAATCACCTGGATGCCTTGTTAAACGATGGCTTGCTGGGCTCTATACCTTGAGTTCCTGATTCAGTAGGTTTGAAGCCAATGGGCTTCAATGGGCTTGAGAACCACTGGCAAAGCCCTTGGTTATTATCTACACCAGCTGACTCCCATCAGGTACCAGGGGAGGAAATGGTCTTTTAGCACTGTTGTGGTTGACCAGGACAAGCAGTTGGGACACCGGACATTAGGGTATCTGTGGTAGGAATGGGAACCTCTTCCCAAAGTGAACCCAAGCGTGTCTGAGTTCAGCTGCTGCTCTTCCCGTTAAGCCTCTCTTCCCACATGTGACTTCCTATGGGCAATGGTGCTATGTGCCCCTCCCACAGTGGCTAGTCTAGAAGAAGGAGAGAACACAGAGGCTGGGTGCCTAGGTTAGGAAGATGCAGAAAAGGACTACGTTTGTCCATTGGGATACAGGCCTGGGCTACTCCAAGACAATCCCGAGTATGCATTTGAGTTGTGTACCTGAAAAATGTGTTTCTGGTTTTGATGAGGAGAAAAGAAGTCAGAGAACATTTTCCCATCGTTTGAGTGGTCTTACCCATCGTGTGACACAGAGGCCAGACAGAGTAATGTGAAAGAAAGTGGCATTCCCTCTACAAATGTTGAAAAAAGGAACAAAAATAGGATTGGGGGCATAACTGCCACCCAATTTACAGGAGTTACCCTACACAGAGTAAAAATAAAGTCTGATTTAGCAGTCGTCTACCTGATTGAAGTCAGTTTGTCTTCCAAAATCCAGCATTTTCCTAGCTGAATTTGAGGGGATTAGTTATTTTTTAAAAAAGAAAAGAAAAAGAGAAACTAAACCAGGCTTTTAGAGCAATGCACATAAGCTGTTTGCCATATTGAATCAACACCTGGGGCATTGATTTGAAAGCCAAACGCAGGCTGTTCACCTGGATTGCCAAGTATAACAGAAGCAACTGTCTGGCTGATGCTGTCAGAAAGAACGTGCCTCGCCAGGACTCCATCTGAAGCTGCCTTTGAGGATGAGAGAGAACCCAAAAAGATATACAGAGGTACATCTGTACAATTCCAATTGGAATTGGAAATCCAATTCCAATTTAGGAGGCTATCTTTCTCTCTCTCCCACTACTGATGATTTCTAATTAGAAATGCTTTTCGAAAGCAAGCCTACCTGATTCCTTTTTCTCTCTTAAAAATGTGTCCCCGTTTTTGGTGTCAGTGTTTGGCTTTGCTTATTCACTAAGCACTGTTGTTGCTTAGTCTTCTAAGCTTGTTGGGCCTGCAGTTTCTGACATTCCAAGCAGTAATAGTCTCATTGACCCAGTAATTAAAGAAATCCTGTACCTTTCCACTCTGGCTAGCCGCCCTCTTTTTTCTCCCCTATTTGTTCTTTTAGTAACACCACCAGCAGATGGTTAGAGATTTTTCACCCTTTCAAAAGCTTTATATTTTTCCCATCTCATCAAGCATATCTCAGCCAAATGTAATTAGCTTAAGGCTTTTGAGCCCTCGCGGGAGATCAGTAAAAAAAAACCAAGCAATTTCAATAAAGAGCTTGAAAAGAGGATCCTGGAAGGCCATGCAAAACCACAGGAGGGCTGCTATTATTTAGAAGCATAGATCTCTCTCTTCCTCCCGTCCCCCGTCTTGGCATTTTAAATTCTCAGAATATTCATGAGGCCTCCAGGGCTTTGGAGCTCTGTTTTGGACCATTATTGGGTAGGTGGGATATTTAAGCTCTCTTCAGCAAGGTCAGTGTTTGGTTCTTTTTAATTGATTTCAATCAGGGAGCCTTTTTGAGTAGCCCTGAGTTACTCCCAAATGGCAAACAGTTTGTTTGCTAAATCTCTTAGCCTTTTCATTCATTTTTTTTTATCCTTTGGTTGTTGGAAATGAGCTGGTAAGCCTTCTTTATAGTTCCAAGCATTTGATATGAAGGCTAAATTAATTAATCACAATACAGGTTCGCGCCCTGCGTCTGAGTGGTGGTGAACCCCCTTTCTTTCTGAATAGCCACATGTACTACAGAGTTGATCCCACACTTAGGAGAAGGCAAGATTTTGAGACCAAATTAAACTCTATTTTTATTGAAATGGAGTGAAGTAGTGCTTAAGTATGTGAAGCACAGATTTTTCGTGGGATGTTGAGAGGCACATGGGCTCACCCTTGAATTGTGTGATGTGTAGTTTCCCCAAGCACTCAGGTGGGAGACTCCAGGCCTCAGGTGTTGGGTAGTAGGATGATTAAGTGTGTTCTCATGTCAGTTTCTCATTACCAAGATTTGGGTAAAAGGGGAATCATTCTTTGTAAATCCACTACCAGCTTTTTCAGATAAAGGGAATCGATGCCAACACTTGATTAAAATGACTTTTTTTTTTTTCGCCTCAAGTGAGCTGATCATTTTCTTCCTGAATACTGATATAAAAGTATGGATTGGTGCCTACGATGGAGCTTGTTACATATGCCACACTTTTTTTATAAGCACAATTTAGGGGCAAATTCCTCTTAACATGTGGGAAGTGTGTTCTGAGCAGTGTTATGCCAAGGCATAGGTTTGCAAACAGTCTCCAGACACTTACGACTTAACATTGTTATCTCCCAAATACAAAGTAATGTTGGAGGTACAAACTGACTTACAACAAAAGATATAAGCAGAGTGGAAGTTTTCTGTAGGTAGGACGAATAAGAACTTGGTCTTTTGTAGAAATGTTTGTTTTGCAAAGCAAAATGAAAAATTAAAATTAATTAATTGCAGTTTCATTTCTTAGAATACAGTAGGCCCAGAGGAACTAGACTATTTCTAGCAGGGGAGAAAGTTCTCGTCATGAAACTAGTTGTATTGGTGCAGAATGAGTAAGACAAAAAGAAAAGGAAAGAAATTGTCCACAAGACCTTCACTTAATAACAAGAGAGACAGAGAGACACAAGGACTAGCAACAAACTCCAGGTCCAGAAAATACACAGAAATAATCTTCTAACAGACCTCCTTCTACAACAGTTCCACCATTAGCCAGAGTACCATGGGCAGGATATCCTTAGTTCCTTCTATTTCCCAAATAACTGGTGCTTAATCAGAAAACTTTTGGGGCCAGTTATCACTATTTCATAAATTCCCAAAGTAATGACATTTATTTCCTTCCATTTTGAAGTTACAGAAATTAAGGGTATGAGGAGTTAATGCACCTAAGCAGGGTCATACATTTAGTTGGTTGAGGCAGACCTGACATTCATTGTCCAAATTGTGGCCCAGTATTTTTGTCTACCCTACCCTATCCTTTATTAGTTGCTCTAGGGGTTCTTCTTCACACACTAGGAGCCTGAAATGGTAAAATCACCCTACGGTAAACCTTGGATTTGGAATGAATCCTAAATGTCACCCACTCTGCTTCCCACTCTGATGCACAAAAGCCTCATTCCTTCCCAGAAGAGCTGTAGCTTCTGCTACAGAACATACATCACGGGGAACTCACTACCTTTCCTAGCAGCACCTTCATCCACAGGTGGTTCTGAGTGTTGAAAATGAACTTGACTTCACTGCAGCTTCTGCTTATTTGTGCCAGTTCTTCCCTGCCTGGGGGATTGAAATGAGCCTGGCACACATGGCGAGAGCCCCTTGAGTATTTGAAGGTGGTTTACAGAGCCACCTTTGATGTCTTCTTGGTAGTCACTTAATTCATTTCTGACTCATTCCAAACACCCCTCACATCACAAGGTTTTCTAACCCTTCCTCACATTGGCTGCATACCTCTAAGCAAGTTAAATTTGCCAACTTCTCTCTCAAAACATGGGTACAGAATTGCACACAATGATCCAGACCTTCATTTGTCAAATTAAAGGCTAAAAAAATTTGCTTTAAGCCCTGGCAACTCTGTGTGTGAACAGCTCCCTGTGTGAGATGATAAAGGATCTGAGTGGTAAGACCAGCAGCCAGTCTGCAGAGGCTTGCAGACTATCCAAGCTTGCAGGCCAACTCTTCTCTAATGATCTACAAACAGGCTATTTACCCTAGACTTGGTTTCCCCAACTGTAAATGGGGGTGATGGTAGAGTATTATTTATAAGTATCACATGATTTAATATGTGTAAAGTTGTAGCAATAGTGCCAGGCATGTAGTAAACTCTTAATCAACATTAGTCATTGTTATTGTTCAAAGCAGAAGCCCATACTCCAACCTAAAGAAAATCCCACATTTTTGTGATGAACACAGGGAAACCTAACAACAAAAGGAACACTGGATCAAATGTTACCTCTGCCCTATAATTACTTGGCTAATCGACTCCCTTAGTCCCTACAAGCACAATGTGGGACCATGAGCGTGCCCTGAGAGATATCTAACCCCTTTCATCCTCCGAATGTGCACCAGCCAGAAGTCCAATAATTTCCCTTTAGCTGCCAATGTCTTTGATAGTAAGAGACCTCATTAAATGGAGGTAGCTGGTCAAGAAAACACCCTGAAGCCCTTGGCTTCTGGCGGATGTGCTGTATCATATCCCCATGCAGAAATGACAGGGCCATGCAAACAGCTCCAAAACCTGGCCAGAATGGGCCTGCAAACTTAAGGGATGAAACATTCATGGAGGTGGATCTGTGCATTCCCACTGACATTATTTTTAGAAACCTAGGCACAAAGTGTAAATGCTGCAGCATGCATAACATGACTGTCACAATCACAGTTGGCATTTGTATAGAAACAGCAAAACAAGGACTCAGGAGCATGGAAATGCCTATCCCTCGGCTTGGTGGTTATAGAATTTATCATTAATTCCATTCCCTCACTCGTGTTTCTTGTTATGGGGTTTTACATTTACTGGAACTCCTTTCAACGGTTGATATTGTATCAAAGCATATTACAAAGCAGGAGACAGGAACAACACTCCCCACCATGCTCTGTTTCATTTCCTCCAGGCCCATTCTATAAAGAGACTCAAAATCCCCAAAAGAGCCACATTCTCAGGGAGAAGTAGATTGAGGACAAACAGAAATTTCCATTCTGGCAAATCAGTTAACTGTGAGGAATTACTGTGGGAGACAGTGGTAGCTCTGTTTAATCCTTCTAGGTCATTCCTGGTGGGTTCAATCTCAGACTAGGATGGTAGAAGTCAAATTTTTCTCTCTACTGAACTTGATTTTAAATGCCAGGGTTGAAGTTCTTGCTTTATATAAGCTTTGTTATCATTGGTGTCTTAATTATTCTTGGGATTATAAATGATTAAGAAAATGCTGAGCAAGAGAGAACCAGGTGGACTTGTGATGTGGGTCCTGGTACATTTGGGTCACCCAGGCAGCACCACACAGCCTTACTGCAGACAGATGACCTTCAAAGGCCCTTCTCTTCAGGGCTCCCACAGGACCAGCATCTTGTGACATTTTGTGCTGGGTACAGAATCCCACAGGCACTCACCTCTTATCTCAGCATACACCAGTGATCACAGCCACAAAGACCAGGGAACAGAATATGAAAGAATAAGTGCTTTGTCTTCTTACCATTTTATCTTATTTTCCCTCTAGAATTCATATTTTGTACCAACCATATTGTAACAATAAAGGCAGTTCTAGAGAATGGGAAAAAATAGCACTATGATATTCAGCCTTATTATATCAGACTGCTTTGGACTTTACCCTCTTTAAAGTGTGTTAAAGTATTCAGCTACAAGGAGATTTTTGGAAGTCCTCATGGGCAGTTCATTTCCTTATCTCCCAAGTGTGCTGCTCCTGGATCATGGTCCCTGGGGTTCTTAAGAACTTGGGATATGAGAACCATATTGGGAGACGTAGCATCTCCTCCATCCCTTGTGGGGGATAGACTAGAAGCGCCTGGCAATCACTTTCCCCCAATTGCATTTTGGGCTCTGTAAATCTGGATTCCTCATGATTTGGATTCTGGCAAACCAGTAACTGGAATAAAAGAAGCCTGATGAGGGAATACAGACTTGGGAACCCAGAGACAGGAACTGTACCATCTCAACACACAATTTTATATGGTCTTATCAAAACCTCAAATGTAATTCTTTTTTCAAAAGGAAACCAGTCCTTCTCAGAAGGCATAAGTGCATCTCAAACATTCCACAGGCATGAAGAAAAGCTTCCCCAAAGAGACTCAACCCATTAAGCTTGGGACTTTGAGTATCTTACCCTAAATAGGAAACAAGATGGTTTGGGTCACTTGTGCCAGGACTTTGTTGGTGGGGCAGAAATGTTTGGTGTCATTGGAAGTGCTGTGAACTGAGGATATGAAGAAATATGTCCTCATCCAAATTCTGGTAGTCTGGTCCCTATTGAACAAATAAGGTATGAGACAAAAAAAAATCGAGGATGGAACATTTGCTTGCAGAAGGTCTGTCAATGTTCACCAACAGGATGAGATGGCATCAGCTGCGTATGATCAGAGTTTCTGAGGCCAAAACAATAACCACTGCCCTAGAAAGAACCAGTTAACCTTTGGCTGAGACTGGCTTCTATCTTTCTATCTGATATCTCTATAGTAGTACAAAGTACTGGTTGTCATAACTTTGAACCATAGGTTGAAATACTAGCAGATTCTAAGGATTCCAAGTGGTGCAGATTATTTTAAGGTGCAGAGTGTGAATCTATATCTTCCTAGGAGCAGATGCTAAGATGGGATTTATTTGGGAAATACAAGGTATTTCTTTTTCTTTTTTTTTTTTGTATATTTTTTTATTGGAGTTTGATTTGCCAACATATAGTATAACACCCAGTGCTCATCCCGTCAAGTGCCCCCGTGAGTGCCTGTCACCCAGTCACCGCATCCCCCTGCCCACCTCCCCTTCCACTACCCCTTGTTCATTTCCCAGAGTTAGGAGTCTCTCATGTTCTGTCATCCTCTCTGATATTTCCCACTCATTTTCTCTCCTTTCACCTTTAATCCCTTTCATTACTTTTTATATTCCCCAAATGAATGAGACCATATAATGTTTGTCCTTCTCTGATCCACTTACTTCACTCAGCATAATACTCTCCAGTTGTATCCACGTTGAAGCAAATGGTGGGTATTTGTCGTTTCTAATGGCTGAGTAGTATCCCATTGTATACATAGACCTCAGCTTCTTTATCCATTCATCTTTCGATGGACACCGAGGGTCCTTCCACAGTTTGGCTATTGTGGACATTGCTGCTAGAAACATCGGGGTGCAGGTGTCCCGGCGTTTCATTGCATCTGTATCTTTGGGGTAAATTCCCAGCATTGCAATTGCTAGGTTGTAGGATAGTTCTATTTTGAACTCTTTGAGGAACCTCCACACAGTTTTCCAGAGTGGCTGCACCAGTTCACATTCCCACCAACAGGGCAAGAGGGTTCCCTTTTCTCCGCATCCTCTCCAACATTTGTGGTTTCCTGTCTTGTTAATTTTCACCATTCTCACTGGTGTGACGTAGTATCTCATTTTGGTCTTTGTATTTGTATTTCCCTGATGGCAAGTGATGCAGAACATTTTCTCATGTGCTTGTTGGCCATGTGTATGTCTTCCTGAGAAATTCTGTGAAATTTCTGTTCATGTCCTTTGCCCATTTTATGATTGGATTGTTTCTTTGCTGTTGAGTTTAATAAGTCCGTTTTTAAAAAAGATTTTATTTATTTATTTATTCATGAGAGACAGAGAGAGAGAGAGGCAGAGACACAAGCAGCAGACACAAGCAGAGACGCAGGATCCATGCAGGGAGCCCAACATGGGACTCGATGCCGGGAACCCAGGATCATGCCCTGGGCTGAAGGAGGTACTAAACCATGGAGCCACCCAGGGATCCCCTAATAAGTTCTTTATAGATCTTGGATACTAGCCCTTTATCTGATAGGTCATTTGCAAATATCTTTTCCCATTCTGTAGGTTGTCTTTTAGTTTTGTGGACTGTTTCTTTGGCTGTGCAGAAGCTTTTTATCTTGATGAAGTCCCAATAGTTCATTCTTGCTTTTGTTTCCCTTGCTTTCATGGATGTATCTTGCAAGAAGTTTCTGTGGCCAAGTTCAAAAAGAGTGTTTGTTGCTGGTGTTCTCCTCTAGGATTTTGATGGATTCTTGTCTCACATTTAGATCTTTCATCCATTTTGAGTTTATCTTTGTGTATGGTGTAAGAGAGTGGTCTAGTTTCATTCCTCTGCATGTGGCTGTCCAATTTTCCCAGCACCATTTCTTGAAGAGAATGTCCTTTCATAGTCTTTTCCTGCTTTGTCGAATATTAGTTGACCATAGAGTTGAGGGTCCACTTCTGGATTCTCTATTCTGTTCCATTGATCTATGTGTCTGTTTTTGTGCCAGTACCACACTGTCTTGATGACCACAGCTTTGTAGTACAACCTGAAATCCGGCATTGTGATGCCCCTGGCTCTGGTTTTCTTTTTCAATATTCCCCTGGCTATTCGGGGTCTTTTCTGATTCCACACAAATCTGAAGATTATTTGCTCCAACTCTCTCAAGAAAGTCCATTGGTATTTTGATAGGGATTGCATTAAATGTGTAAATTGCCCTGGGTAGCATTGACATTTTCACAATATTAATTCTTCCAATCCATGAGCATGGAATATTTTTTCCATCTCTTTGTGTCTTCCTCAATTTCTTTCAGAAGTGTTCTGTAGTTTTTAGGGTATAGATCCTTTATCTCTTTCATTAGGTTTATCCCTAGGTATTTTATGGGATTGGAATCCCATCAATGAGATTGATGCCTTAATTTATCTTTCTTCAGTCTCATTGTTAGTTTATAGAAATGCCACTGATTTCTGGGCATTGATTTTGTATCCTGCCACACTGCCAAATTGCTGTGTGAGTTCTAGCAATCTTGGGATGGAGTCTTTTGGGTTTTCGATGTACAGTATCATGTCATCTGCAAAGACAGAGAATTGACTGCTTTTTTGCTAATTTGAATTACTTTTATTTGTTTTTGTTGTCTGATTGCTGAGGCTAGGATTTTTTTTTTTTTTTTTTTTTTTTTGAGGCTAGGACTTCTAGTACTATGTTGAATAGCAGTGGTGAGAGTGGACATCCCTGTCTTATTCCTGATCTTAAGGGAAAGTCTCCCAGTGTTTCCCCACTGAGAATGATATTTGCTGTGGGCTTTTCGTAGATGGCTTTTAAGATGTGGAGGAATGTTCCCTCTATCCCTACACTCTGAAGAGTTTTGATCAGGAAGGGATGCTGTATTTTGTCAAATGCTTTCTCTGCATCTATTGAGAGGATAATATGGTTCTTGGTTTTTCTCTTGTTGTTATGATCTATCACAATGATTACTTTACGAGTGTTGAACCAGCCTTACGTCCCGGGGATAAATCCCACTTGGTCATGGTGAATAATTTTCTTAATGTACTGTTGGATCCTATTGGCTAGTATCTTGTTGAGAATTTTTATATCCATGTTCATCAGGGATATTGGTCTGTAATTCTCCTTTTTGGTGGGGTCTTTGTCTGTTTTTGGAATTAAGGTGATGTTGGCCTCATAAAACGAGTTTGGAAGTATTCCGTCCCTTTCTATCTTTTAGAACAGCTTTAACAGAATAAGTATTGTTTCTTCTTTAAACGTTTGATAAAATTCCCCTGGGAAGCCATCTGGCCCTGGACTTTTGTGTCTTGGGAGGTTTTTGATGACTGCTTCAATTTCCTTCTGGGTTATTGGCCTGTTCAGGTTTTCTATTTCTTCCTGTTCCAGTTTTGGTAGTTTGTGGTTTTCCAGAAATGCATCCATTTCTTCTAGATTGCCTATTTTATTGGTGTATAGCTGCTCAGATTATGTTTTTAAAATCATTTTTATTTCCTTGGTATTCATTCATTCATTCTTGTGATCTCTCCTATTTCATTCATCATTTTATTAATTTGGTCTTTTTTCTTTTTAATATTGCTGGCTAATGGTTTGTCTATTTTATTAATTCTTTCAAAGAACCAATTCCTGGTTTTGTTGATCTGTTCCACAGTTCTTCTGGTCTCTGTTTCATTGAGTTCTGCTTGAAATTTTTTTAACTCTCTTCTTCTGTTTGGTGTAGGTTTTATTTGCTGTTCTTTCTCCAGTTCCTTTAAGTGCAAGGTTATCTTGTATATTTGAGTTTTTTCCAATTTTTTGAGGGATGCTTGTATGGCAATGTATTTCCTTCTTAGGACTGCTTTTGTTGTATCCCAAAGATTTTGAACAGTTGTATCTTCATTTTCATTAGTTTCCATGAAGCTTTTAATTCTTCTCTAATTTCCTGGTTGACCCATTCATCTTTTAGCAGGATGGACTTTAACCTCCATGTGTCTGAGTTTCTTCCAAATTTCTTCTTGTGATTGAGTTCAAGTTTCAAAGCATTATGGTCTGAAAATAGGCAGGGGACAATCCAAATCTTTTGGTGTTGATTGAGACCTGATTTGTGACCCAGTATGTGGTCTATTCTGGAGAAACTTCCATGTGCACTTGAGAAGAATGTGTATTCAGTTGTGTTCAAATGGAAAGTTCTGTATATATCTGTGAAATCCATTTGGTCCAGTGTATCATTTAAAGCCCTTGTTTCTTTGGTAATGTTGTGCTTAGAATATCTGTCATTTGCAGAAAGCGCCGTGTTGAAGTCTATTATTATTAGTGTATTATTATCTAAATATGTCTTAACTTTGGTTATTAATTGATATACTTGGCAGCTCCCACATTAGGGGCATAAATATTCATGATTGTTAGGCCCTATGGTTGGATAGATCCTTTAAACATGATATAGTGTCCCTCTTCATCTCTTACTATATTCTTTGGGATAAACTTTAATTTATCTGATATGAGGATTGCTACCCATCTTTCTTTTGAGGACCATTTGAATGGTAAATAGTTCTCCAACCCTTCATTTTCAGGCTGGAGGTGTCCTTCTGTCTAAAATGAGTCTCTTGTAGACAGCAAATAGATGGGTCCTGCTTTTTTATCCAGTCTGAAACCCTGGGTCTTTTGATGGAATCATTAAGCCCATTCACGTTCAGAGTTACTATTGAAAGATATGAATTTAGTGTCATCATAATACCTATTCAGTCCCTGTTTTTGTGGATTATTTCTGTGGGCTTCCTCTTTCTTTTACAGGGTCCCTCTTAATATTTCTTGAAGAGCTGGTTTGGTGGTCACATATTCTTTCAGTTTTGCCTATCTTGGAAGCTCTTTATCTCTCCTTCGATTCTGAATGAGAGCCTTGTTGGATAAAGTATTCTTGGCTGCATGTTCTTCTCATTTAGGATGCTGAATATATCCTGCCAGCCCTCTCTGGCCTGCCAAGTCTCTGTGGAGAGGTCTGCTGTTAATCTAATATTTTTCCCCATATAAGTTAGGGATCTCTTGTCTCTTACTGCTTTAAGAATTTTCTCTTTATCTTTGGAATTTGCAAGTTTCACTATTAAATGTCCAGGTGTTGAACAGTTTTTATTGATTTTTGCGGGGGTCCTCTGTATCTCTTGGATCTGAATGCCTGTTTCCTTCCCCAGATTTGGGAAGTTCTCAGCTATGATTTGTTCAAATATGCTTTCTGGCCCTTTGGCCCTCTCGGCGCTCTCTGGAACCCCAGTTATATGTAGATTTTTCCTTCTGAGGCTATCATTTATTTCCCCTAACCTTTCCTCATGGTCTTTTAATTGTTTCTCTCTTTTTTTTCCTGAGCTTCCTTCCCTGCCATCAACTTGTCTTTATGTCACTCACTCTTTCTTCTACCTCATTAACCTCGTCATTAAGACCTCCAGTTTGGATTGCATCTCATTTAATTGATTTTTAATTTTGGCCTGATTAGATCTAAATTCTGCAGTCATGAAGTCTCTTGAATCTGTTATGCTTTTTTCCTGAGCCAGCAGTAGCTTTATAATTGTGCTGCTAAATTGGCTTTCTGACTTCCAATTGTAATCCAAATTCTGTAAGTCTGTGGCAGAAAGTATTGTTTCTGATTCTTTCTTTTGTGGTGAGTTCCTCTTTCTAGTCATTTTGCTCAGTGCAGAGTGGCTGTATGAGCAGGCTGAGTCAAGAATATCAACGATGACCTAAGTAAATTTCACCCTAAATGATTCCGCCAAGGTCAGAGACCAGAAATTGAAAACAAAGATCAGAATGATATAAAACAAAAGGACCACTAAAGTAAAAAGCAAATCTTAAAAAAAAAAAAAGTAGTAAAAAATAAAGGGCCAAGAATCCCAAAGAAGAAGAGAAAAAAAGGGGAGAAGAAAAGAGAAAAAAGGGGGCCCTGGGAGATAGTGGTGGTGAAGAAGTTGTAGTGAAGGGAGAATATAGTCTACCTGAGGGGTTCTAGAGGATGATCCTCTTGTTTCAGAGCATATTAAGTTCTGTATGTTAGAAGATGCTTAGTCCCAAATTTATATAAACCAGAAATACTTGTAGAAGGCCACAACATTGACCACAAAAACATAAATGAGATAAAAGAGGGGGGCAGAATGGGAATGAGGAATCTCACAAAATGAACCAGTACGGTATACCACTTGGTTCTGGGTGCATACTGGTCATGTTTTAGAAGGTATTAACTTCCACCAGCATAGAACAAAATGAGGCAGAGAAAACAAAAAACACAAAACAAAGAAACATATCTTGTTTATCTCCCAAAATTTAGTTGAGTGTTTTGAAGGGAATCTAGAAATGGAAAATATATCTAGGACCTGTAATTGTAGAAATATGAAAGTCAAAAAGGAAGAATCTTAAAAATGAAGAGGTGGTAAAATATTGTAGTAAAGGTGGTAAAAGAGAAAAAAAAAGGTGGGAAAAGAGAAAAAAATTGGAAATTTACAGTCTGACATAAAAATGAGTCGTACTGGAAAAAGGAAGAAAAAAAAAAGGAGGGGTATCCTCTGGTTCTATATAGTGTAAATCCCTGACTTCCCCTGGAGCTTTCCAGCACTGCTGGGTCAAGAACTTGCTGACCCCTGTCCTTCCAGCTGGTCTTCTGGGGGAGGGGCCTGCTGTGCTGATTCTCAGGTGTGTGCACCTGGGGGAGCTTCCCCACCCCCCGCCAGGTGCACGGCTCAGTGGGAGCTGTTTACCCCGTGAGGCCTCTGTTCCCTAGGGCCCCGCTCCATCCCAGGTACAAGGTGACACAGGAGCAACGGACAACACTGGCGGCAGCCAGCTCTCCAGCCCTGGAGTCAGCTCCCGCAGTAACTACCGCAGCTCCCAGTCTGCACTGGCCGGGATGCTTCCAGGGCGGGGGGCGCTGATCTGCACAGCTCGGGGGTCCTGGTGGCAGGAGCGTCCCCGCTGTCCTGGGCCCTCCCCGCCTCTGCCTGTCCCGGGGGGAGCGCAGGATCCCGGGCTGTGTCCCCCAGTGCCCTGGGATCCGGGCTGCGCAGCCCCCTCTGCCCAGGGCCCCCTCCTGAGCTGCTCCCGGGCCCCGCCGGGCGCTCCAGCCCTTTACCTCGCTCAGCCCGCGGTGTACGGCGGCTGTCCCCCGGGCGCACCTCCTCTGCTAGTGACCCCGGGAGACCGGGGGCTCCAGGCCCCTCCTGGGGTTCTGCCCGAGTTCCCTGCGAGCGCCTTTCTGTCCCAGAAGAATCCGGTGCAGATTTTTAAAGTTCCTGCTTCTCCGGGGCTGGGCTTCCCTGTCCCCCAGGCTCTCGCTGTGGCCTGAGCCTGGCTCCTCGCGGGGCCCCTCCCCATCTTGATTCTTTATTATTATTTTTCTGCCTTCCTACCTTGTTAGAAGCGAAAGCCCTTCTCTCTGTAGTGCTCCAGCTGTTCTCTCTTTAAATCTCAGGCCGAATTCGTAGGTTTTCAGGATGGTTTGAAAATAATCTTGGTAAGTTGGTGGGGACAGGTGACTTGGGGACCCTGCTCCTCCGCAATCTTCTCAGCTCCCCTGTATTTCTTAAGGGAAATGCCCATGTGAGAGAAAAGGAGGAGGGGGTTGGTGAAGGCTGGACAGCTTTCAGGCCATACTGGAAGAGGGACCCCCAGATGAAGAAGACAGAAAAGGAAGATTAAGACGTCTGCAGTGTAAGGAAGTTTTGGCAAAGCACCTGGGAGTCTTTGAGGTAAATTTAGCCAAGAACAAACCTGCCTTAGTTCCCCTAAGTTACTGCTGGGAGCAGCCCGTGGGAACCAGCCTCAGAACAAATGCAGTAGTACATTCCAGAGCCCAGCAGCTGGGGCCCTGGGTCATTACATTGCTTGTAGTTGGAGGTCTGTGAGGCACATTCTTATGGCTCCATACAAGTCCTGGAAACTCAGATAAGCATCCAATAAATTACTCTACTTTTTAAGCACACAATGTGGGTGTACAGCTAAATCTCAAAAACAGGCCCATTTTTCAGTTTAAATTGATCATGAAATAAACAAACCAACATTTAGACATACAAAATAAGTGAAATTGCTTTCAAAACAATTCCTTTGGGAAGGTGTGTGCTGTTATTGAGGGCTCTGAAGTCGATCCTAACTGTGGTCACATCTCAAAGTACACTCGGAACTCACCTTTCCTCCCCTACTCTGAGCATGCATGTGACTAGGAAAGCAAGACTAGGGCTTTGCACTTTTGGGATATGTAATAGATACCTAGTTGTGTTAAAAGTGTGATAATAGCCAGAGAATATGAAATGATAAGTGAGTGTAAAAACTTCACTGCCATATCATAGCTAATACATTTTCAGTTGAATTCAGCTTTATGTATATGGACTTTTTTTTAATGCCCAACCACATTTTTAATATGAATTTTTGGCATTATGGGTTTTCGCCTGCATTGTCAAGTTGAATTAAATGGGGAACAATAATATCATTAATGGTTCTCATCTGGACAACAATGTATTAATAATCTCTGATCAGGGATCCCTGGGTGGCGCAGCGGTTTGGCGCCTACCTTTGGCCCAGGGCGCGATCCTGGAGACCTGGGATCGAATCCCACATCAGGCTCCCGGTGCATGGAGCCTGCTTCTCCCTCTGCCTGTGTCTCTGCCTCTCTCTCTCTCTCTCTGTATGACTATCGTAAATAAAATAAAAAAATAAAAAAATAAATAAAGTCAAAGAAAAAAATATTGAAAAGTAGGGAACGAGCAAGGATTCCTTATCTATAGGGGAAAAACAATTTAAAAAAAAATAATAATCTCTGATCATTCCTTTGCTTAGAAGTCTATATTCATGGTTATTATTCGCTTAAACTCAAGTTGTCCCAAGAAACACACATTTTACAATGAACATTAAACTGAGCTTGCTGGCTTCTGTGTCCTACCCACCTCTGGTGATACGCGATGTCAGTAATCTTAGACCATTGTTAGATGGTATGCTTACTGGTTGATGTGTTTGAGAAAACAATGTCCTAATTACTTTAATATTAAACCAAGGCTGGTGGCTTCAATCTCACAGTTTCAGCCTGGTTTAAAACCAAACAGTTTCAAGACTGCAGGATGAACATGCGTGTTCATTGCCATCCCTTCAAAAGACCCCATTGAGATAACAGTATAGAAACATAAAGTTGTAGTAAACCCCAACAATGAAGAAGTCAGGAGATGGACAATAGATTCCAACAAATTTGCAAATACTGGAAAGCAAAAGGAAATATGTTGGAGATGATATAGTCTAGAATAGACTGTAAAAGGAAATGCCACAGTGTAGGAGGAAGTAGACCTTTCATTCTAGAACCTCAGAGTAACTCAACATTGGTAGTCAGCAGTAGAATGACCAGACAATTTATTTTCTAACCTAGGACACTTCTGGAAGTAAAAGGTGACACTAGGACATATGGTCAGTAGGCAGCATGGAGTTCAGGGCAAAGAACAAGGGGCAGATATAGGTGGCCCTAAACTAAAGTTCTGTTTGGAATAACTAAAGCAGTTGGCCTCCTCACCATAGTACCTAAGAGAGCAGGGAGCTCAATTCTAAAAAAATCAAGCAAATGAAATGAGGAGAATTATGGTAGTGTGGATGCTGCCATCCCAGATAAATGCCCCCTCATTCTAGCATTTGGGGGCCTGATATCTGTCTCCTTATCATTCTACCCTAAGGTAAAGCCTGTCCAATCAACATACACCACTCGATTACATAAACCCCCCAGGCCACCAGGATTCTTCCTTATGGGAGCCGGTGAGCAGAGAGACCAATGCCCTTATCAAAGGAATTCCCTATCACCCTGATTTCTCATTTGTGAATGTGAATAGTAACCTTGAATCAGTGAACATAACAGGAAATCCATCACTATAAATAAGGGAGAGTAAGAGAAAAACTGAAAAGCAGAGGTAAACTAAACATAGAGTAGTACTTTTTAAAAGAACTATCACAAGAAACCACAAAAAAAAGTCACAATAATTTGTAATCTCTTGAAGGAAAAAAAAATGTTTTTAAAATAAGGAGTTGCAACAATTAGAAAAAGGCAACAATTAGAAAGTAAGGAGTGTTTACAAGGTAAAATGAAATTGCCAAAGTTAAAAAATAAAATCGATACATAAGATGAAAGTTAAAATTGATAAAAAGGCAAAGACAGAAAATATAAGAAAAATGTTGAGGTCTAATTGTCAAAGCAAATTGAAGGAAAGGCCCCACAGCTAACAGATGTGATTGAAAGGGCTGAATAAAAATTTGCTATATGAACAACAAAGGAATCACACTGAAAATAAATTATTGTGAAATTTCAAAATTTTAAATTGGAAAACTAGCAAACAAATAACAAATCAATCTCACAGATTTTTTTTTTTTTTAATCAGCAACCCTGAATGTTAGAAGTCAATAGAACATAGCCTTCAAAGTTCTGGGGGGAAAGTGATTTTGAACTTGAATACCTTCCTAGTAAAGGGTATAGTTGGAATAAATATATTTTAAGATATACAAAGCCTTGAAATGTTTGCCTCCAATATACTCTATCTTAGGAAATTACTTGAGGAAGCATGCAAAGAAAATGACAGAGAAAACCAAAGTGGAAGAAAACGGGGGATCTAATAAGCATTAGATTCAACCCTGTAGAGAAACAAAATACTGTAACAAGAAAATCTGCTCTAAGATGATGCAAACTAATGTTGGTACCATGGTAATCAATTTGACTTTAATGCCATGAACATTCCCTATTGTGTGACCCTGGTGCCAAAACAAACATTGCTTCTGTGAAGAAAACTCATGACTGTGCTCTACTTCTTGATTTACCCAGAAACAATATTCATATCATTTTGTAAGATGGCCAACAATTTAGACCTATTAATTCAGAAATGCCAAAGGATAGATAACATAATCAATACATACATTAGGGACACCTGGGTGGCTCAGCAGCTGAGCATCTGCCTTTGGTTCAGGGCGTGAGCCCAGTCAGGGGATGGAGCCCCACATCGGGCCCCTGCATGGAGCCTGCTTCTCCCTCTGCCTGTGTCCCTGCCTCTCTCTGTGTGTCTCTCATGAATAAATAAAATCTTTTTAAAAAACAACATATATTAGACAGCACTGGTAGACACAATGATCCTTAAATCTCTATCCTATTGTATAACAAAGAAAGAAAATCAAATTTGATCCGCTAATTTATGTATCTGGGAATTTAATCCCTTGTATATATATTCTCAGTGTTTCTTGTGTTGTCCCCCTTCACGGTCTCTGGCTTCTCTGGCTTGTTTGGTTTGTCTGGCTTGTCTGGCAATGCACCTTTGCTACCTAATGACTGATCACCCCGTTCTTAACATCAAAATCTGTAGTCTGTTCTCTCTAGTCCAGTCCAGGCTTGGTGATTCTCTAGTGACACTACCCCTTGACCTCAGGTGGTCCTTCAGTGTGACTATAACTCCTCGTCTTTTCCCATTCCTAGGGTTCATTTCGCACTTTTCAGCTGCAGGCTCAAGGCTCCACATTTCACAACTCTGGGGAACACAATCAAAATCAATACCCTTTGCAAATGTGCCATTAATAGCATGCTCAGCTTCACATGGTGGTCTTGCTCAGGGTCATGTACTCCACACTATGGTGACTGCCCAGGTTAACTCACCAGTGAGCATCACCAGCTACATTCTGGACACCCTAGTCATAGAATATGTGGGGGTTTCTGATTGCAAGGCATGAAGAGATTTGGGGGAGCTAAACATAATCTCACAGAGACACCATTTTAGTCTAAGCAGAAAAGTGAAGGGGCAGATCTTCCTAGGACATACATTCTAAATCCCAAATAGTAAGTAGAGCAAAAGGAGCACCTGCATGGCTTGGTTGGTTAAGTGGCTAACTCTTGGTTTCTGCTCAGGTCATGAGATTGAGCCCCACATCTGGCTCTGCGCTCTGCACAGAGTCTGCTTCAGTTTCTCTCTCCTTCTCTCTCTGCCCTTCCCACTCATTCTCTCTCTCTCTCTCTCTCTCTCTCTCAAATAAATAAAAATTTTAAAAAGTGGATCAAAAGCCCCTCCTCAAATTTTGGCTTTACCCTAAACCTACCTATATGCCTCCTCTCTAGGTCTTTGGACTTTATCCCATATTTAAAAGAAAGTGCCATAAGGGCTAGACTTTACTTATCCTTTCTGACCAGTACTTCTTCTCAACTTTAACTATAAATGAGAATTACCTGGGGAGATTTCAAAAAACCCAACTCTCAGACCATAGTGCCAACCAACTATATTCAATGCTGTGAAGATGGCAGCCAGGCATCAGTATTCTTTAAAGCTCCATAGGTGATTCCAAAGTGTACTCAAGTTTGAGAATACTTCTCTATATTCTCCCTCCTTCCTGAGGTGGCATTGGCCTTCCCACTCTCCAGTGACTAAAATAGCCATTGGCTGCTAGAAAATGTGATGTATGGGGAAGAGGAATAAAGCATAGTCAAAATAATTTCAATATATTATTTGATTAGAAAGTAAACCCCAACAATGAAGAAATCAGGAGATGGACAATGGATTCCAAACTGTTGTTTTTAAGTTCTAACATTAAGAATAAATCATTTGGGTTTATTAGGGTCATAGACAGAATATAAATTTTATTTTTGGCCATGTAAGAGAAAATTTGTGGAAAACTAGAAGGAAAGGTTAGAGAACTTGGACACTTTGGGTGCTTTAGTTAAAGATGCAAAAGTCTCCCATAGGAAAGCTAGAAAATTATTGTAGCTATCAAAATCTAGGAAGAGAGAGTGTAGCATAAATAATATATCACCATTGGTCATTTTGAGAGTCAATAGCTTTGCCCAAGAAAGGCAGATAAAAATGGAAGCCTAATTCCATGTTATTTAAAGGAAAGAAGGCAACCATCTGGAGAACTAAAACAAATTGTAAGGGCTGTCTCTTAGAGGTGGGTCTGGGACTGAGAAGAGTTCTCTATTTCTGAAATTTTACTATTTACTACATGTAACAAAAATTACAGATAAAAAAATAATAAAATTAGGATTCCATACTGTGGTGCCTATCAAGGGATAAGGTTTAGGAAAATATCCCCAGTCAAGGCCATGGTGTTGATGGTAACTGCAGTCCACCACTGACATATGCAGAATGCTAGAGCCTGAGCTTCTGTCCACAGCAGTGTCACATGCCTGGGTGGTGACACTGATTCTCCATGGTCAAGTCCTTAGTTTTAGTTAGCAAATTGCTCACCTCAATGTTGCTGCATTATAGTCCTTTAAATTTTGTGCACTCCAGAGAAGATAACATTTATGAAGAAGCCACAGAGTAGCCTTGAAGTTTACCACTTTGCAGTTTCTTCTGACCATAACTTTAAGTATTGGTGTTCTGTTAGAGTGAGAAGGTTTTAGTAGACATTTTTGGTCTATGTGTCACATGCCTTCAGATGCTTTGAGAAATATCTGTCAAGATAGACCATAGGTAAATAGAGCACTGAATTGAATAATGGAGCTGTGATATCTCATCCTGGTTGTACTGCCACCAATTGGTTCTGCATCCTCAATGACATCATTTAAATTCTGGAGGATCAGCAAAACGAGGGGATCCACTGACTCAAGTACTAAATCCCCATCTACCCTTCACACTTTGCACATCAAGGTTTTTTTCTAGAACAAGAAGTCTCAATGTTTGTGTCTGGGTTTTCTTAAAATTTTCTCTACCACCTCACCTAAAGATTGAGCTTTAAAATGTGGGCCTGCCTGTTACACAGGTCTTTAACAAGCCTGGTCTTCACATAGATGGGATGTAAAATTCCAGTTCTATCACTTTTTGGCTGGATAACCATAAAAGCAAGTTTTCTAACTTTTTCTAGCCTCAGTTCCTCAACTATAAAATGGAGATCAGATGTTTACTGCTATTAGAAGGGTTTCATGTATATAACTTCTAGTCTAAAAAGATTCTCAGTAAATGACAACTTGTTATGCTGAGAAAGAAGATGACATTAGCAGCCTAACACATGCTCCCTGCATGGGAAGACAGGTTGTCATAACCACAAGGAGAAGTCCTATGTGAATTTGTGGATAACTAAGTCAGATTTTCCCATTTCCCTCATTTGCAAAGTAACAAGCCTTCTGTTCACACACAGAGTCTGTGTGCTGGGGGAAACCCTGGTCACCATCTGGGTTCAACAGAAGCCAAGAAAAGTAACAGAACAGGATAGTAGATTAAACATCCCTGGGCCATGTCCCTTTTCCATCCCTGGCCACTTTCCCTAGCCTGAACATCTGTCGTAGTGTTCGATATACTTTGACCCTTTGGCCAAGCAAGAGCCCTGGCCTCTCCTCTCAATGTAACCATGGCCACCATTTGGAGTTTCTTGACTTGTGCACTTGTGTGTGTTATGGTTAGAGGGCTCTGTAATCCATTAAATCTCATCCTCAGCCTATAGAAAGGTGAGGCAGAGGCAGAAGAGGCAGGAAAGGAGGATGATATCCCAATGGCAGTGATGTCTTTGCTGCAAGCCATCACTCTTCCCAATTTCCTGCTTTTTAGTATGGTGGCAGTATTTCTTCAATCTTGCAAAGTAGGTTGGTTTCTTGGTCATTGTTTTGTTTTGTTTCTTACTTTATATCTGTGGTTGGCTCTTGAAGACTAAGACGGAAGAATCAGTTTGTATGTTTAGAAATCTAGTCCTTTGTTTCTATCCAACTATTTTGTTACAAAGTTCTTTACTGATGATTTAACCATGAAAATTAAGCAGCCAATTTAGATGCAATTGAAATACCATATGTTAAGTATACATCAGGTGGAAACACTAAAACACTCTTTCTTGAAGTTAAATTGTGAGTTTAATATCCATGGTAGGTTTTCCTAATTTTGACATCCCCGTAGAAAGTAAAACAGTGATGACCTGGGGAGTTGGTGGAGACTCCACATCCAATTGCTTTTTACTAAACTGACTCAGTCTTAATTCAACTAGCACAGTGTTAACTTATGTTACAGCACCGTTCATCCACTTTAGTTAAAAAAAAAAAAAAAAAAAAAAAAGCTGTATATTGAATGAGCTCATTTAGATAATTTTCCTGGATGGAAAATAAAAGTTGAATGTTTGTTTTTCCATACAAATACTATAGTTTGTTTTGTTCTACAGTGGGTACTTTTACTGGAAGTAAGCTAAATTTTGGCCACCTTACAATGCATCTTTGTCACCAAAGTAGTCTCTCTTATGAATCCTCCATAGCATTTAACATTTTTATTAATATGCACTTTTAGTTTTCTTTTTATTTCTTTTAAAATATATTTTATATTGTTATTGTTCCTATTATATAGTTGGTTTTCCTTTTAGTCATACTATTTTTTTAAGATTATATTTATTTATTCAGAGACAGAGAGAGAGAGAGGGGCAAAGACACAGGCAGAGGGAGAAGCAGGCTCCATGCAGAGAGCCCGACATGGGGACTCAATTCAGGGTCTCCAGGATCACGCCCTGGGCTACAGGCAGTGCTAAACCACTGCTCCACCGGGGCTGCCCAGTCATACTATTTCTTTTGAGAGCAAATTGCAGTTGGTTATTTGGTTATACTGTTACATTTTTTGGTTACTTAGTGCTATTTTTATTTTTTCTTTAAGAATAGTGTGTATCTTTTGCCCATATGTCTAATAGATTTTTCTTTATTTCTTACTAATTTATAAGTGTCCTTTATATATTATACTCTTGTTTTTTCATCTTAAGTTTAGCAGTAGCAGAAAACTTAAAGATTATTCTATTTTACTATTTGTTATAGAAATTAAGAAAGTGAGGTCAGATGACTTTTCCACTGTTATACATAGAGAGTTCGTGGACAACCAGGACTGAAAAATAGGCCTTTTGGATTTATTTAGAAGTTTCCCTCTCAGCCTCCTTGCCTCCATCTTCTTCCTTTTCCTCTTAAGTTGAGCATTATTAGATTATTTGATCTGATTCAAAGTAATAATAAGTTGGTTCCCTACCTCAATAAATTAATCACCAATAGCTGCTGACTCCCAAATTTTACCTTAATTACTGATATTTCCCCTGAACTCAGGATTCCTTTAATAAACCTGTTTGAATTTCTCACCAGCAACTCTAACTCAACCTTTTCAACTGCGGTTTTAATATCTGTTCCCCATCTGCAATTCTTATAGTCTTTCTCATCTGGTACTTGTTCTTGGTGGTCACCGCCAAAATTTTGGTTATCCTTGTCTCTTCTCTTTATCCCTAAATCCTAGCCCAATTCATCATCAGATCTTAGGTTTTCAAAATATACCCAGATATGGTCACATCTCTCATCTCCTCCACCTCCTCCCCAAATTTACCTCTGCACTGATTATCCATAACCTTCTTGGTTCCCTGTCTTCATCTTTGCTCATTAGAGTTTGTTGTCTCACCACAGGTGAAGTGAGACTTTTATAAAATCAGAATGTACTCTCCCACTTCTCCTCAAAATCCCTCAGTGACATCCAACATGACCCAACATCCATATAGTGACCCACATAGTCTCGACCCACTGTACTCCCAAACTGTCCTGGTTTTTTTTCTCTGCTGACAGTTTCTCTTTATTCACTCATGTCCCTGTTTTTCTTCAAATGTCTTAAGTATACTCTTGCCTCAGGGCCTTTGCACCTACCACTCCTTTACCTGAAATGTTCACTGCAATGCATATTCAAAGATAACACCATGACTACAAGGACATTTTCTGCTTTGTAACTGCGAAATCTTCAGCACCTAGAAAAGTGTCTGACACTAGGCTGGTGAACAATTTATGATTATTGAATGACCTAATGAACTATACTCACTAGAAATTATTTTTTTGGTGGTATTATAAAAAACACACCATGGCATCCTATGGCTTTTGCAGAACAAAGATAAAATAGCTTAGGAACTGAATCCTTGAATCAGAATAAAATTGAAATTCTTTGCCCCTGACAATCTTTCCAACAGCATCTCTTTCCTTTATCTCCCTCCCTCACTACTCTTCAGCCATACTGGCTTTCTTTCTGCTCCTTGAACAGGCCAAGTGTATCTGAACCTTTGAGCCATTTTTCTGGATGTGCTTTCTTCAGGGAAACCCCTGTTTCTGTACCTTTGCATGGATGATCTCACTTGGATCTCATTTTGAAACTCTGTTTCCCCTATCACTCAAACTAAATAACTCCCTTTCATCATGTCTCTATTATGCCACACTGGTGGGGCATCATGTCTCTATCATGCCACACTGGTGGGGCATGATATGTGTTTGAGGAAAATAAAGCCACTCTTTATTTTCCTCAAACACATATCCAGAGAGCAAAGACCTTACGTGTTATTTCTAGCACTGTATTACCAGAGCTTCACATTATATGACACATAGAGGACACTCACAAAATATTTTCAGGATTAATAAATGTTTTTAGTCTGGCTGCTCAAGATCAGACAATCTGTGCCTCCAAGATGGCACTAGCCACATGAGTCTGTCTCCGACAAAGACTGTGAGAACCTCTGGGACAAGTACGATGTCTAATTCATAGTCACTTCCTTGCCATTTCCCACAGTTCCTGGCACCTACTTGTACCCCATAGATGTTTGCCAAACTAACACGAAGCAGCACGAAGGCCATACAACCTCTTCACCAAGTCATTTCACTGGAGAATATGAATATTCACTTGAGAATAAAGAATATGAGTTACAGATAGTAAAATACTAAAAGTGAATATTACTAGATGGCCAAGGGAAGCCCTATAAATAAGGGTAACAAAAGAGTTAAGACATCAAAAAATTAAGTGCCTAGAATTAGCTTTCAGAGGGAGAAGAAATACAACAGTGAGATCATCAATTCAGGTACTCATTTCAGAGCAATGCCAAGTTTCTGGTACTATAAATTTGCATGGCCTTTTTTTTTTTTCCCTAGGCTAAGAAATAATGTTATTGATGTACTACATTTAATGGTTCCCATGGATAAGCCATCTTTTTTGATTACCTGAGCACACTTCTTACAGTAGCTATTCTAAGCTTTCTCCATCCTCCCACTCTCTCTTCCTCCCTCTCGTCCCTGTCCCTCCCTTCTTGCTCCTCCTCTCCTCCCTTTCTTCTTCTCCTCCTCCTCATTCCTCTCCTTCTCCTTCTTCTCCTTCTCTCACCTCACAGATGGTCCTATCTCCCACTTTGCTGAGAAAAATCAAGGCCATTAAAGGAGAAATCCCCTAACCTTCCATCTTCTCCATCAAAACTATCTTTGATCTAGACACATTCCTCTCTCATTTTCTTCTGTCTTGATATAATAGCTACTTTCTCTTTTCCAAAAATTAACCGTAACTTTGCATCTTAATACCTTTTTCTTTTTTGTTAAACAACACCTTGTATCCTCAATTATTTCCTATTTCCCAGAATCATGCATATATTTCTTTCTATTTGTTCCTTCTCTTTAGCCTTCAAACATATACAGGTCTTCCCTGTCTTAGAAAACCAATGGTTGCTCCTATTGCTCCTCCCCAACCCAGTTGCTATATTTTCCTCTGTGGCTAAGTCTTATATGCATCACACCTCCATGACTATCTCTGTTCTTACAATATAGTCCCTCTGTTATCACAGAGTCCTGCTCATGATTCAGGTCTCAACTGTGGTAACACTGGACTACAAATGTGGATACCAAACATGACTTTCTACATTTCACATTCAATGACCTCCTCCCACTGTTGACTCTGTTGGGTTGATATGCAACATTCATCCCATGGTTTGCCCATAACTTTCAAACATGATGCATGCACACCTACTTTTCCTCCAACTTATTCTCCAAATTATTGTATTTCTTAATTGTGGACAGCATTCTAAAGTCTCTATTCCTTTTGACTTAAAAAGTTTTTCTTGGAGACTTTGTCCACTTTTATGGCTTCAGGAAAACAATAAATCAATTTCTAAGTTTGCCGAGCACATTCCAAGGGCCATGTGATATTTGGGCCTCATTCATCAAATATTTGAATGATTTATAGAAATAGGATGCTGGACCAGTTCAATAATCATTGAGTTAAACATAAATATGGTTTTTATAGAAATTTAAATAGAATAAAAGTTTTATAGCACTGCAAAGAGAACCAAAATTAAAAAAATAGCTTGAAAAGAAAAAGGTTACTTAGAATAATGTTATAAAATATTATGATAAATATTTTATAAATAGTAGAGGGAAGAAAATGGGCATAGGAGTGGTAACTAGTCACAGTTTCATTTGATTAGCCGTGCTGGTGAAGTGATGTCTAAGCTGAGTAAAATTAGCTACCTTGAGTGAGAGTGGGATGATGTTGCAGGAGGAAGGAGTAGCATGTGCAAAGGACTGCAGGAGAAGACAGAATGATGCACACTTCTGTTTACTTAGTGAGCATTTGAGTGTCTACTGACACATCATCAAGAGGACCAACAAGCATTTTTTGTTTTAGGGTTGTTTTTTTTACATAATTTATTTTTAAAATTTAAATTCAATTAATTAACATATAATGTATTATTCATTTCAGAGATAGAGGCCAGTGATTCATCAGTCTTAGGTAATCTTCAGTGTTCATTACATCATGTGCCCTCCTTAATGCTCATCACCCAGTTACCCTAACCCCCCATCCCCACCCCTCCAGCAACCCTCAGTTTGTTTCCTATGATTATGAGTCTCTTATGGTTTGTCTCCCTCTCTGATTTCATCTTGTTTTATTTTTCCCTCTTTTCCCCATGATCCTGTTTTGTTTCTTAAATTCCACATATGAGTGAGATCATATGATAATTGTCTTTCTCTGATTGACTTATCTTGCTTAGCAAAATACCCCGTAGTTCCATCCAAATCACTGGAAATGGCAAGATTTCATTCTTTTTGATGACTGAGTAGTATTCCATTGTATCTGTATACCACATCTTCTCTATCCAGTCACGTGTAGATGGACATCTGGGCTCTTTCCACATTTTGGCTATCATGGATATCACTGCTGCAAACATTGTGGTGCAGGTGCCCCTTCAGATCACTGCATTTATATCTTCAGGGTAAATACCTAGTAGTGCAATTGGTGGATTGTAAGGTAGCTCTATTTTCAACCTCTGAGGAATCTCCATATAGTTTTCCAAAGTGACTGTACCAGCTTGCATTCCCACCAACAATGTATGAGGATTCCCCTCTCTGTATCCTTGCCAACATCTGTCATTTCTTGACTTGTTACATTTAGCCATTATGACCAATGTGCAGTGGTATCTCGTGATTTTTTATTTGTATTTCCCTGATGCCAAGTGATGTCGAGTATTTTTTCATGTGTCATTGGCCATTTGTATGTCTTCTTTAGGGAAATGTCTGTTCATGTTTTTGCCCATTTCTTGATTGAATTATTTGTTCTTTGGGTGTTGAGTTTGATAAGTTCTTTATAGATTTTTCATACTAGCCTTTATCTGATAACACATTTGCAAATATCTTCTCCCATTCTATCAGTTATTTTTTGGGTTTGTTGACTGATTCCTTTGCTGTGCTTTTTATCAGCTTTTTATCTTGATGAAGTCTCAATAGTTAACTTTTGCCTTTGTTTCCCTTGCCTTTGGAGATGTGTCTAGCAAGAAGTGGCTGTCACTGAGGTCACAGAGGTTGCTGCCTGTATTTTCCTCTAGGATTTTGATGGATTCCTGTCTCACATTTAGGTCTCTCTTTCATTTGGAGCTTATTTTTGTGTATGGTGTAAGGAAATGGTCCAGTTTCATTCTTTTTCCATGTGGCTGTCCAATTTTCCCAATACCATTTGTTGAGGAGATTGTCTTTTTCCATCGGATATTCTTTCCTGCTTTGTCAATTATTTTTTGAATACTTTATTTCACGTGAATCTTCAGACAGGATTTTAAGGAGATTTTAAGTAGAATTCTTGGCTGTCTACTGCCATAGTCTAATACAGGAAAGGTCAAATGAGTGTTAACAGTAAGTCTATTGTGAAAGGGAAGAGCAAGTCCTAGGCTGAGGTGGACAAGATGAGGAAGGTAAGCTAAACCTTAAAGTAACACTTGCATTTCATCCAGTTATAAAACTGGTTACTGTGACAGATAGACATAGTTCTGGCCCTCACACACATTGTAACTTTTTCTCATATGTCTCTTCTATAAGTGTCTACTATATTAATTTCAGTAGGCTGACTAAAGAAACAACCTCATAATCTCAATGACTTACCATGAGAAAAGTGTATTTTTTACCTCACACTCCAAAGCTATTCTTAGGAAGGAGAAGGCTCCTCCACACAACCATTCAGGAACCCAGGATAATGCATTCCTATACCTTGTACTTTACATTTTCTAGAGCCTTGATATCCAAAATGTGATTCCTGTCCCAGCAGCATTATTACTATCATGTGGTAACTTCCTAAAAATGCAAATCCTTGGGCCTCACCACAGACTGGCTAAAGTCAGAGGCTCTGATTCTAGGATCCAGAACTATGCTCTTCCCAAGCTATCCAGGTGTTTCTAAAGTCTGAGTACTGCTGTCAAGGCCTAGTGGATGAGGACAGGGATTGTGCAGGATCATACAGGAAGATATTCAGGTGCCAGTCCCAGAAGTAGCACATATTGCTTCAGTCCACAGTCCATTGGTTTCTACTGTGTCATGAGGCCCTGCCTACTATTTAAGAGGGGATGGTTGTATGGTTCAACATTTTGCTCAGAAGAAGAGTTCTCCCCTCCTCACTGTTCTTCCCACTTCAGGTGCCCCCCACCCCCAATTAAGTTCATGCTCTGCTCAGTAGTCATACTAATCTTCCTAAAAAGGGACTCTGTTATGCCATCCTCTGACTAAAACCTCCATGGGTCTCATAGCTTCTGAATGACACTCCTTAATTCTCCAAGGACTGGTTTCTGTTGCCTCTTTGCCCACCTCCCTTGAACTTTAAACATCAGCCATCTTGAACTGCAGTAATAACAACTAGCTGGTCTATTCACCGGCCACACGCCCACATCTCTCAGCCTTTGTGCCTGTAGCTTTTCGCATACCTCTCTTCCTCCTGGCCAGGCCCATTCAACCATTATAGCTCAGCTGGGATGTGACAGCCAAAAACATCTCCCTGAAACCACTTCCTATCTCTCCCTCAAGACTGGGTAAGATGACCTCTACTAACCTAGAATCATTCTTATCACTTGAGATTTCAATCACTTGAGTCTCTGGAGGACAGAGACTGTATTTACACAGAATTGCTTCCTGGTTTTCCATAAAGAGCCTCGCACATGGTAGATATTTAATGAATGTCTTTTAAGTAATTAATTCAAAGTGGCTTAATGGAAGCTCAGTGGGTGATTACAGATGAGAATGTTGATCGTACTGTACTTTGGCCAGAATTTGTTATTAAGACCAATATGCTTACTCTTTCTTTCTTTCTTTTTTTAAGATTTTATTTATTTATTCATGAGAGACACAGAGAGAGAGAGAGGCAGAGACACAGGCAGAGGGAGAAGCAGGCTCCATGCAGGGAACCTAACATGGGACTCGATCCCGGGTCTCCAGGATCACACCCTAGGCTGAAGGCAGCGCTAAACTGCTGAGCTACCGGGGCTGCCCACACTCTTTCTTAATAAAGTACTGCACAACTATAGCCAAGACCTTTACCCCTGAATACACGAGGGCTGCATATACATGGGTCTGGAGTGAAGCAAACCTATCTGCATCACCAAAAAATCAAGTCAAAGCCCCACTCTGGTCACAGCCCATCTTTTTTATAGACAAAACCTATAGACAAAAAAATATCTCCATCCCATGTGATTTTACGTATGTAATTTTCATAATAAGTAGGCAAATAAAGAAGCCCAATATTTGACACATAATCAAATTACATAGTTCAGAAAACAGAGAAAAATCTTTCTGGTGCTGGTAGGACACAAAGATCTCTCAGTAGCTTAATTGTTGGATGAATCAATCCCCTATTCCTGTGAGTGCTTCTGCCATGACTCATTCTGATGGACTAATCTTTAATTGAAAATGATAAACTCAGAGGATGTTCTCTTAAAAATATATAGCAACACCCTTCACAAGGGTATGAAGATAAGTAATATTAGCTTCCAAAAGTTATGATAATTCCTCATGTAAAGAATATGAGCAGAGGCAATGGTTGCTGCCTTGGGTCTTCTCCTCATCTGTGCTCTTGATGATCTCATGATCCCCTTCTCTAATGGACTTTGCTTTAGCAGCTACTTTCATATCTCTTTCCCCAATGATTGTCTCCTCAGTCTGTAATCAATCGTGACTGCTGCTCCCATTGCAAAAAACATGCCCAAGTAACAGATGTGCCATTTGGGTTCTCTGTGAAATAGATAGGTAAATGGTTGGAGTGAAAAAGTCTACTGAGGAATAAGGTGTGTGAAAGTCAAGGAGAGGAAGCAGAGTTGTGCTTCCTCTCTTTGAGAAGAGAGGTGGCATCACTTGGCCAGACTTGCATAGCTAATAAGTGGCAGAGCCAGGATTGAAACTCCACACACCCAGCCCCAGAATCCACGTGCATAACCACTATCTGTACTGCCTATCTTCTCCTGCCCTGATAGATCATGCATTTTATTATTACTCAAATCATAGCTTTTCATAATTATTTATTATGGGCCAAACACTCCACTAAGTGCTTCATCACATACATTACCTATTTGTGAGGTAGGCATCATTTTGTGTCTTTTACATATTAGAAACCTGCATCTCAGTGAGTTTAAATAACATGCCCAGAATCATTCAGCAAGTAAGTAGCAGAATCAAAATTCATACTTGAAATCCATGCTTTCAACCCTGATGCCACCGGTCCTTCATATTGTCATTGCCTTTGCATCATGATAGAGCTCCATTGTAACCACATAACCTAACAAATTACAGACAATGAATAAGAATTTGCGAAATGAATGAATGAATTCCAGAATTTTTGTCTGCAATTATGGAATTATCATCTTTTAAATGATGATTTAAAAATCTTAAAAGAATTATTGAGATAATACTATTCCCAATGTTTCAATTATCTTTTTAAAAATGTTTGCGATAGCTCTTATGCTATGAATAAAATTTCTACTAGTCAGTATGTTAGGCACACATACTGGAAAAGGTTCAGGAACTTAACGATGCTGTTTTTATGAATAACCATGGATAAGCAGATAATTCTTAAACTTCCATGCACACAAGAATCACTGGGGAAGATTGGTTAAAGTGCAGATTACCAGGCCCCACCAGCCAGATTCCTATCCAATAGATTTGATAAGAAGCCTAGAAATGCGCATTTTATTATAATCTCCAAGTAAGTCTACAGTGGATGATCCATCGACCACATTCTGAAAACCTCAAGTGAATCACTGGTGCTGCCATTAGCTCATCAACTTCTATGTCACCTATGAGAAATCTGAAAAAACATATAGCTTTTCCAAAGGGTAATATTGCCACTGGAATACAACAGTTTGATGACCATTATCTCCTATAATGATTTTTAGAACTGTATGATAAGACCTGAGACCCATAGCATAACACATGTTATGTGCCGACTCAGCTTTGTTGGATCAGGGTGGACAGAATATTTCATAGCTGATTAAAGCTTCATACCAATTTGGGGGGTGGGGGATCAGCTAATGACTCACTTTGCATATTCATTGTGTTTATGTTACCCCAGCAGAGTTTTATTTTTATTTAATAATATATCATCAAAATTAAGATACCTTGTTATAAGAATTACTCTCCCATTAACTATCACCAAGTAAGGAAAAAAAAAAAAAATCCCCCAATGGAGAATTCAGTATAAGACAACAAAGAGCTATGCCCTTCGATGAGGTCAAAGGAGAAATGGGGACAGTGCCTTAATTTGTGTTCCTCCAAAAGCAGATCCTGAGCCAGACCTCGGTGCAGATAGTTTATTTGGGAGATGGTCCCTAGAAGCACAAGTGAATAGTAGGGAAATGAGACAGAAGGGAAGGGACCTATGAATATCAGTCATGAGCAGATTACTACTATAAGAAAATGGACTTGGTCTCCACTGAGGAGTGAGGACCTGTGTAGACCACATCATAGAATCGCTGCATGGAAGGGTAGGGAAGCTGGGGCATTATTAAACAGCTCCCTTCCTTCATGGGTTGAGGGTCACCCCTGGCCTTATTAGATCCCCAGCACTTTTTAGTGAAAAGAAGCTATTTTTTTTAAGATTTTATTTATTTATTCATGAGAGACACAGAGAGAGAGAGAGAGAGGCAGAGACACAGGCAGAGGGAGAAGCAGGCACCATGCAGGGAGCCCGACGTGGGACTCCATCCTGGGTCTCCAGGATCACACCCTAGGCTGTAGGCGGTGCTAAACCGCTGAGCCACTGGGGCTGCCCTGAAAAGAAGTTAATAAGCAAATGATCCTCAAACTTCCATATGCACAGGACTCCTGGACTGCCCTTTTCCCCAGGCTGAGCAAATCACCTGAGCACTTGGAGAAGCAGAGAGATGCTTCAAAGAGGGGAATCTGTCCAAGTACCCAGGGTTACTATGTCAACTGCAGAACTCTTAGAGGTGGCCTCGGGAGGATGGCCCAGGCACCAAGAACTGCTCCAAAAAGCCAAGAAACTTGGGTATCTTACCTATGACATCGATGGAAGTGGATTTTTAAAAAAAGTCTCCCATAAGAACTTGAGTTACAAACTAATCCCACAGGTTTGTGTCCTGAATTCATAACCCAGTGCAGTCCACAGAAACCACAGGCAGGGAATTTAATTTAACTAATTTCTGGTTGGTAACGTTGTCCAGTGACTAACCAGCAAATGTAAATCCTCTGTCTGAACTTGGCTTCAATCCAGGTTAACAGCAATTGTAGTCCTATTGATTATTCATCTCAACTTCCCATATGTTAAAATGTAGGGGGAAAAAAACATGTCCCCAAATCAAGGTAATACAGTAGTAGCAATATAGCTACAAGATAGATGCAATTCCTGCATACTAAAACCTGAAAGGGGGTAGTAGGGTGGCTCAGTGGTTGAGTATCTGCCATTGGCTCAGGGCATGATCCCGGGGTCCTAGGATCGAGCCCCGCATCAGGTTCCCCACAGGGTGCCTGCTTCTCCCTCTGCCTATGTCTCTGCCTCTCTCTGTGTGTCTTTCATAAATAAATAAAATTTTTAAAAAAAGAATAATAAAACCTTAAGGGGCACCTTCCACTTTCCCCCAACATACACAACCACACCACCACAATTCTCATAGAAGTTTCTTTGTAATGGAAGACATAGTAAATGGTATATGAGAACCCATCTTCTTTCCTTCTCCAAGGTTTACAACCACACAAATAATCAATATTCTCTTGAAATCAGCCAAATAACAACTGGATTAAATGTAACAAAACCAGAAATCTGAAATTGGAGGGCAGCTTTTAGTATAACTCTTCTCATTTACCAAAGGGGGCCGCAGGGCAGGGGGAATGTTCCTGCTTCTTACTGAATTATTGTAGACTTTCTAAAAAAATTTACAAGCAAAAAATGTCAATATAATTCTGCAAGTTGAACAAAATTAAGCTTTTGGTTTTTTCCCCTTCAAAAAGTCTGGTCTTCAGGCTTTTATTTGACAATCACATATGGCCTGGTCTACACCTTTTTTTAAATTTTTTTTTAAGAAAAGCATTGTGGCCGGAGATCAATAAATCAAAATTGGGTTGCCTCCTCCTCAAAGGTGAATTGTTATCTTGCTGAAGAGGTTATGTGACAGGATCTCAAGTTTGGTAAAATAACATGAACAACAACAACAAAAAAGAATTAAGATTTCTTTGCCTGAAAGGGAAATTCTGGATGTTATTTTTTCTACTATGAAAGAGTTTCCTGAATTGTCTCCTAGAACAAGAGATTAAATGTCAAGAGATAAAGCAGGTGCAAGGCCCATTATTTGGTGTCCTCAGAGCCCATTCTCTCACTGAAGTTGCTGTTTCCATACAGGGAATGAAGTCAACTTGACAACTACAGAAGGAGTATCTATGACAGTCTGAGAGAAGAGGCAAAAAGGCAGTCAGAGGGCTAGGGACTCTTGGTTGTCAAAATTCAAGCTAGGCATTTCTGACTATGGGATAGACCAGAGTGTCTCCGTCAAGATCATTAGTCAAGAAAAAGCAAAATTCAGCAGTTAGGAGTCAATCAAGCTATAAAGCAACAGGCCAGTTAAAAGGCTCAGCATCCCTGGGGTTTGGGAATAGGACTGGGCAGCCTAGTGATGTCAGCCTCAAGAGGCTAGTGCTACAGCATAAATCCAGGGAGACCCCTGAAGTCTGGAGGATGACATCATCACAGACTCAACCACCGTTGATTGACCACCCCCTTTAGTACCAGAGGCCTCAGATCATCTTGTGCCCAAGGAAGCCATGAAACCTTATGCTGCTCGTGTTTAGAATCACTTCCCTGGGGAATCTCTGGGTGGCTCAGTGGTTTGGTGCCTGCCTTCGGCCCAGGGCATGATCCTGGAGTCCCACGTCAGGCTCCCTGCATGGAGCCTGCTTCTCCCTGTGCCTGTGTCTCTGCCCCTCTCTCTCTGCGTCTTTCATGAATAAATAAAATCTTTTAAAAAATTAAAATAATAAAATAAAATAAAATAAAATAAAATAAAATAAAATAAAATAAAATAAAAGAATCACTTCCCTGAATTCCAAACTAAGCCACCAAATACTTTAAACCCTAGGGGTAGAAGTTCCAGAGTGACATTAACCTGGTTTTTCAGATTAAAGAGGACACAAAGTAAGCCCATCTTTAAAATGATAATCAAACCACCAAGCTTTAACTCTAAAGTATCTGGCAGAGAAATATGACCCATACTACAGGGCTCTGAAGACCTGAGGAGAGGAGAGCCTTGGTACACCATCATTTTTACTGAGCCTGCTGTCACTGACCACAGAGAAGTCCCTGGCATCTGATGAGGACCTACTCTCTTCATCGTGAGTAAATTTGTGCTACCTTCTCCCACCCAAACATCTTAGGAATGCAAGACTTTCAAATCCATTGCTTTCAAATGGATTAGCACCCCAAATTCCAGTCTTATTTCAGCTTTCTCACCATTGTCATTAGTGTTTGATGAAGTATTAGAAATAGCCCAAAAGTGGAGTTAGGAGAAATTTTAATTCTGACCTCAGAGCCAGGTGACCTGAGGCAACCATGCCTTTTCTCTGAGACCCAGTGTCCACATCTGTGAAAGGGTTTGATTGGTCTAGAATATGGTCAAGGATCTTTTTTATTCTTTGAGGAATGCAGTCCTATTCAGACAACAAGAAATAACAGAGTTGCAACCTAAAAGGAGAATAAAGTCCCTAAACAGAAGAGGTTTGCAAACATAACATAGACTTCTCACAGGCAACTTTGAATTCTGTTTAGTGAAAGGCTTCTGGCTGATTTTAATAGCAGTAACATTTTAGTTACTACATATTTAGTGGATTTGGCCTGGACAGTCTTTTAGGGTGTGTGTGTGTGTGTGTGTGTGTGTGTGTGTGTGTGTGTGTGTTTGCTCTGGTAGTGATAAATATTCAGAAAGTATAAACATGGTTAAAGCCAAAAAAACTCAAAGATTAAGATCCACGTATCTGGGATAAGGCATTGTGAATGGAAAATGGATTAGGGTTTAATACCAGGTGTGTTAGAAACTTTTCCTAGTAGGAAAAATTATATCCTTTTTTGAAGGGTGGGAGGGGGAACTAAAAGAATTGATATTGAGGAACCAAGACCAGAAATAGAAATACTGTAGCAGAACTGAATGCACTTAGTTATCCTTCAGAGACCTCTGATAACTATCCTCCAGTGCTCTGTAATCTGCTACTTATTTCTTGGATGCAGCTTTCTTCCTGGGTGTAGATTTCTAGTACTGTGGTCATGGACAAAGGTGATACACTAGGTCTTATTAAATGTTCAGAATAAATTGTGCTATTTAGGAAAATGGAATAGACAAAAAGGGCAAAATCTAGTGGAAATAATTAAGGAGTCTATAATTAAGGATGTATAGGATTAAATTATTCTTTGACTAAAGAGCTATATACTTAATGGTGCAGGATTTCAACCAAAGCAGTCAGAGGCACTTTCTTTCAGGAACCTTAAATGTATGATGAAGTTTCTGAGAATCCAGCTTTGGTTATTGCCAGCAGTGAGTTCCTTCCTTATGAAAGATTCCACATAAAGAACCACTGAAAAGCCCAAAGCTGCCCCACTGTGGCTCCTTATATAGTTAAAACCCTATTAGAATGAAAGAATCAAAAGACTCCTCTGGAAGAAATACATATCTCTGTGTTCACTAAGACCCTGCTGTGTGCAGATTTATCTGGTTTCTGTAGAGAAACAAAAGCCACGATGGGTGTGTGATGGTGTGGGGAGGGAGTTTGAGAGACACTCAATCTGTGTTGTTCCTGCTGGAAAGACCCTAATCTAAGACCAGTGCTGGCAGCCCCTGGCTGAGAAGGGCCTCCATGTAGTTTCAATTCCTGCCAGGCTCTGAAAAGGTGGGGAATGCATAATGAGGCTGAATGAAAATTAGATGCTTAATTGGGGTCTGGGAAAAGGAAAGAAAAAGCCAGGCTTATAGAATGTGATCAACCTCTAGCTCAATGCCTGGGAAGCCTTCAGTGGTTGCTGTCATGCACAGAGGAACTTGAACTGCCTTGCAGCCTGGGGAATGTGGGGGAAAAGGTGGGGGCGGGGAGGTGGAGCTGAAGGAAAAGTAAAAAGGGGCCAGGCCTAAGCTATTCTGGCGGAAGATGTGAAAAGCAGAGTCCTTCAGATGTTTTACAGACAGGAGATATTTCTTCCTAACCAAATGCTTAGCATGGGTGCAAACAATCTGAAACTGATCCAGCCACCTGGCTCCAGCTTCCATGCCATCTGCCTGTCCTCGAAGAGTTTTCTTCACCCTATTCAGAAAAGGTGAATCACTCTCTCCTTTGTGCCTTTGCAGTTCTTGCTAATAATGTCACTTGGCTTGTAAGCAGTTAAATCAATCTCTCTCTCTCTCTCTCTCTCTCTCTCTCTCTCGTCTCTGTTTCTGTCTGTCTCTCAGCTAGCTTGTGAACTTCATGAAGGCAACCATACCATATGCCTCATTCATTTTGTCTCCCAGCCCATAATAGGCATCGAAGTATCTGGTGGACTTTTTTTTTTCTTCCTAAATATTGGGTTTTTCTGTAGCGTAGTTATTTGAACAATAACCGATGATGAATTTCCAAACCATTCTCAAATGACTGTATGGAGGCACATCATCAGGTAAAACATAAAAGAATGTGATCTCATGCCTACCCTCAGCAACCGCCACCACCTTTCATCTCCTACTAAAGACATCTTCTGATTTTGATTAGAGTAGAATGTTCCCAATTAATACATGAAGTGTGTTGCCATGGAAAGGGTGTCTTGTTGAAACTTGTGAATTTTCCACTTGCTTGATCCTGTCAGCCTAATCATTTATTATTTGACTTTGGAGAGGGAGCCCTGGGCGTATGTCTACAGTGTTTGTCCAAGTGATCAAGAGAGGTAGTGTGGTCAAGTAGTAGCTTTAGCACTGAGGTTTTGAGGAGAATGTACACTAGGTAGGGGACAGAGTATACATTTGTCCCAAATGATACCTTTGTCCCAAAGCAGTATGAACTAAATAGAAATCAAGTATATCAGTCTGCTCAGGTGGCCATAACAAAGTACCATCGATAAATAATACAAATTTTCTCAGAGTTCTAGAGGCTGGGAAGTCCCAAGTTCAAGATGTTGACCAATTTGATTTCGCGTGGGAGCTCTTTCTGGCCTATACATGGCCTCCTACTCAATGTCTCCTCATGTGACAGCTCTCTCTTCTTTCTCTCTCTCTCTCTCCTTCTCAGGCCACAGCCCTATCAGATTAGGGCCTCAACATTATGACCTCATTTAACCATAGTTATCTCCATAGAGGCCTCATCTTCAAATATAGTTACATTGTGGATTCGAGCTCTAACACAGGAATTTGGAGGAATACGAACTTTCAGGCTATAACATCAAGTCTACAATCAGAACAATCATTTGATGAATATTCCTAAAGCCAGCTGCTGACAAAGGTTAAGTGTGTGTGACACATGTTGGGAATATACAATCACACTAACCAAAACACTTTGTACACCTGGTCTTGGGTTTAAGATGATGCTGGGAAGTCAGATTTCAAACCTCACTCCTTCAAATAGTAACATGAAAAGAGATACATAAAACAAGCAAATGAAGAACACCAACAAAAACAATAATCTGACAGAAGAATGGGCTGGTAGCCATCAAAAGAAAAGGTACATTTCCAGAAATGCTGAAAGCATGAGACTGGTGTTGCCCAGCCTACCCCCTAAATCTACTATGCTCAGAAATAACACTGAATAGGACCTTACTAGCTACCATTTGCCTCTCCACCTGGGAGAGGAGCAGCCCAAGGAAATTTCCGCAAAAGTACAGTCAGCCATGAACACCTTTTAGTTCTTTTAGTTCTCCCTTCCCCAAGAGACAGGAAAACCCTCTGTAATTCTACATTTCAATTATCTCCTGCTGGGAGTAAAATGGGAGAGGAAAAGCAGACCAATAACAAATGCCTAAACTAGTTACCTCTAGCAAAAACCAGGAATTTCACTACATAGAAAACAAAAGAGAAAATCAACAAGGCAAGATCTTGGGGCACCTGTGTGGCTCAGTTGGTTAAGCATCTGTCTTCTACTCAGGTAGCAATCGCAGGGTCCTAGAATTGATCCCTGCTCCAAGATGGTCCATCTCTGTCTGTCTGTCTCTCTTACTTAAGAAATCCAGTACAACTAATGTGGTAAATAGCTCTGGCTACTTTACCTCTCCTAAAGAAAATCCTCAAAAGAAAACACCCTTCTTGGTAGCTCGTGGAGGACCAACAGGCCACAGATACTTTGAGAAAGAAGAAACATGCTAATGAATACGTATCACACGTCTTGCCCCTTGACAGAGGAGGAAGGAATGAAGCCAGTGAGCATGCAAGTCAGCAAAACACAGACGAAGAAGCTATTGTGGAAGAAAACATAACCCCAGACAAAGCTTAAAATTCCCTACAATAGCTATAAAAGAATTTAAAAGAACATTAAAGATCTTGAAGTTAAGGTGATAAATGACATAATGATCTGAAATGTAGTCATGACAGAGACACATTTTCAACCATTAGGAAAATAAATCAATTAAGAACAGCAAAGACAAAGTTACTGACAAAGAAAAAAGGCTTGAGATTATCACAGTGAAAAAGAACACAGAAACTCTAAAACAATTTGAGAAAAGATGATATATATAGAAGAGAGAAGGAATAAATTGTTCTATGTGGGAACAGTTGGTTCTGTTTCTGAAATTTAGAAGTCAACATATAGAAGAAAAAAAATTCTCTAAAATGAAGGGAAAACTGAACTGATGATCTAATGGGCAGACCATGTTCCAAAAAATCAATACAGAAATCTCCCCACAAGAACACATCTTTAACAAATTAGTTAATTTAATTAATATTAATTAATTAATTAAAGAATTAGCATATGTTTAAAAACAAATCCTAAGCACAGATCAAACTCATGACTTTGTAGCTATGATTGCTATGGGACAAAATTAGAAAGCAATGTCAAGACTGAGTTGATTAAAATGTATTATTAAGAGGGGTAACTATTATCACAATAATGTGGCGTAGCAAGCCATCTTCAATCTCATGGGCTTAGAATATAACTAGCTATCTTTGGTTCATGGATATGAGAATCAACTACATTTAGTCTGGGTTAGGAAGGAAACCAGGCTGTTAGTTGAATCCAGGTCATTCTCTCCTTGGATCAACTGCTCCCTAAAGCATGTTCCTCTTGAGGTAAAAGGCAGGCACACAAGAGGCCAATCCCCAACTCTACAAATGTATTTCAACCCTCTGACTCACTTCTGCTACTATTCCATTGGCCAAAGCAAATTCCATGGCCAAGTCCAATGTCAAGGGATAGTGACATAGACTCCCATGGTGGTAGAAAATAGGAAGTGAACATTTCTGTGTAATTATCAAATCCACCACATTAATAGTGAAGCTAGAAGATAGATAAGGCAAAAATCAAGATGGTTCAAGAATACCACTTTAAATCCAGACAGGCCCGGCTCGCTATAGCTGTTATAACACCTATGCAACTATATACTCTGAGAAATAATTATTTGTCATTTGAAATATTGCATGGAGTTTATTGTCAACACTAATCTCAAAAGAAAAATTTGAAGGATCCTCCAACATCTCTCCATGTTTATGTATTAAAAATCTGGTTAACTGCATTCTATGAGCATCTAAGTAGCTTTTCTTTATGATGAGACCTGTTTAATTTATTACTTTTTATGTAATACAACTGACCTACAAAAGGTTACCATAATCAAGGCTTTGAGGAGGACAGTTGCTGTTGGTAATTGAAAATGAAAAAAGTACTGAATGTCCCAGACACTTTCTATTTTAGCATCTTTCATCTCCTGCTAGGAGCCCTGAAATGTACCTCCTGTTTGTGTTTCAAGCTGTAGCAATCAAAGTGGGGGGAGGGACCCGCAAACTGGAATAAACAAGCTCTAGAGGCAATTTTTGTTTTGATCAGATTCTGTTGTCTACATGAAATGGATTCATTTCCCCAGGGCATTCAGTTGCATTGCCCAGGAGGGTAAGAGCTGATAGGATAATACCAGTTCCACACCACACACGTCAGAGTAACAAATGTCTGTCATTCCTTTCCCTCTTCCCAAATACATCACACACATGCATGCACGCACACATGCATGCACATACGCACACATACAAACACTTGAACCACGCACCGCACACAGTCATATGTTCATGCCGTATGCACATATCCTGCATACTCATGATCTTAAATAAATTAATAATGTCTATCAGACATACCTCTAGTGTCTTTGGAAACAGATCTAATAGCTAATGCTTCCCTCTGCTCCTGGAGTGCAGCCATATACAGGGCTACAATTTTGATTTCTGGTTTTATCTCTCTGTGTCATGGGTCTCAAACCTGCCATCAGCAGGAGATGTCCTGCTGATCTGTGCCAATATGGTGACCTAATCTGAGGTTTCTCATATGGATGTTTTGTATTACAAAACATTAAGGTTGAAAAGACAAAACATAAGGCAACCACCTCAAATGTTCACTATTTTTTGATCTGCCTTTTGGGTTTTGCTTTCTTCAACGTCTTCCTTTCTCATTCACCTAGTTCTTGAAAGTGTTTCCTATGTGCCTTCATTTTCCTTGAGCATTGTTTCATTGACTAGCATCCTGCCTATTAGATCAAAAGTTGTCCATGATGCCACAGGGGTTCTCCAGAGTAGTATCACCAAAGGGTTGTTATCATTGATAGTAATGACCTTGAAAGAGATGTCATAGAAGAATCAGCCACAGGTACCTTTAGATCCCATTACAAATAACAACCCTGAAGGGAAAGTCAAGGAAGTAATGTTTAAGGTCAGGTCAATTAATTTCCCTTTCA